>NW_011495042.1:479218-486850 GCF_000754665.1 Bison bison bison
TCTTTTTTTTTTTTTTTTTTCTTTTGGTCATTATTGCTTTAAAGGAGAGCATCCTAAGTTAATAGGAACCAAAAAATAGTGATGGGCAGAGGGGATAGCCAGAGGGGACAAACCTTAAGGCATTGTAAGTGACCTTATTTCTGCTTATCTGAGCTAAGAATGGTGCTGATGGTGAAGTTTCATGAGACTTTTGCCACACATGGACGCACCAAAATTAAAAGAGATGGGGAAAAGGGATCCCCCCCACTCCTGCTGATGTTATCCTTAGTGAGGACCATGAGAGCCTCCAGCCTGCCTGGCAGAACACCCCCTTTCATCCCTGGTAGGGGAGAGCACAAGCTTTAGAAGAGATCCACTCCTTGCCCGGGCCCACTGGTTCTGGTTTTCTATGCAGACGGTTTGTTTGATTGCTAGGGGAGGGGGTGGGCATTTTGTTTTTCCCAAAAGTGTAAGCAGTGTAAGCTTTGAGGGCTGCGATTTGGGAGGCATTCCTGAGTCCCCTAGACTAACCAGGAAAGTTTTGGGGGTCTTGGGCAATGGTCATCCAGTGAATCTAGCCCACTGTTCACTGCTTTGTGTGCATTCTTTTTCTCCCTCTTTACAAGAAAGAAAAAACTTAAAAAAAAAAAAAGTAGATAGTGCTGAGTTTAGCTCATGGACTTGGTTAGGTTGGCTGGGGTTACAGGTCCCCAAACTACCTCTTGCAGTAGTCAGGGTGAGTGGGATTTAGTGAAGCGGTACTTTAGGTTTGGGGTGGGATTGGAGAATTGGGGCAAGACCAACAGCCTCTCATACCTTCTCCCTTCCCCGTCTGAGATCTCACATTCCATCTATTACATGGTTGGTTGTCAAGGAGATGCTGTGGGTACCAGGGAACTCACTTGGCAATCAAAGCATCATGATTTGAGGGTGGGGTGCTCGGGCTGGGAGAGTGGAGTGCCATTCCAGAGGAAGAGCCACAAAAATGCCTTAATATGAGCCCATTTCTACCCCTGCTGATGAGTGACTTGAGAGTTCTTGGTTTTCTCTTCTTGTCTTTCTTCCCTCTCCTCTATCCTTCCATGGGTGGGGAAACGGTGTTTTGGGTCGAGCTTGGTTTCCGAAGCACCTGGCCCCTTCACATTCTCAAGTGGCAGTTTCCTTTAGAATGCAAAGTGGAACATCTTTTGGATATCTTTTCTATATATTCTATAAAGCTTTACATGTGTGAGGGTGTGGAAAGGTGTTTATAAAACACCTTAGAACCTTTTTCCTTAATATCAGAAAGCAAAAAAAAAAAAAATCAAACCACAATTAAGATTTGCCTTTCAAACCCTCAGGTGTTACCTCTAAGCAGGTGGCCCTGGTCACCATCAGAGTACTGGAACCAAGGAGACCTTGTTCCTTTAGTGAGTTTATTCCAGGCGCTTGGAGTGAAAATGAGCTTGCTCCTACTGGAGTTTAATTCCATTGCTTTTGACTCCAGAAAGATCCCAGTGCCTTTTGACAATGGCCAGGGTTTTCTGTATTTTCCCGCCAGTTTTTCCCAAAGGAAACTCATTCCAAATACCTTTTCCACTGAGGTCTTTAAAGGAAAATGGAATTCTGGTTCATACTGTGGTCTCTTGCAACCTCAGGTCTTTAATGTGATCACTTTCAAATTTAAAAGATCCAGGTGGAAATATTTTAACTATGCTGGTAATAATTCTACAGAATACCTGAATTCTTAACACTGTTGTGTTTCAATATAAGTGGTGACTTTTTCTTTTTATGTCTTTGATCTGGTTTTGTTCCTGTAATACAGCCACCCGATTTTGTGAGGGGGGGAATAATACGTGGTTTTTGTACAAAAATGTTTCTCAGTGTGTTATTTCGGAAAAGTGAAGGGAGGGAGTTGGGGAGACTGGAAGAAATTGATCAAGAAGGCCTAATCTCCCTCTTTTTCAGTGAATAAATGGAACATCATTTCTGGATTCTAGTCCCATTCTCTGCGTTTGTATACGAGTTTCTTCATGTGTCCTAGGAGGAATCTCAATATTCAGCCTCACCTCGTCTTGGTCATTAGTTAAAGTTCAGTGGCTTGAGTTTCCTGACTGACTGACCACCTTCTCACCTTCATGAGGCTTAAGGAATGTATGGTTGAATGTGCCTGGCACGCTGTTGGTTTCCGTGGTCAAACTGAAGAGAGATGAGTGGATGTTCTTCAGGAAGGGTGGCCAGCATGCTGGCACCCCCAGCAGAGAAGTAGTTCTGCCTGGTGCACAAGAGAGTGTTGGTCAGGTCACAGTTTAGACATCCCCGTGTCAGAGGCAGGCACTGAGGGCTGATGCTGTGAACTTTGGCACATTCTCATGGCCAGCCCTCGGGCACCCACAGGTACAGGCCCTGCACAAAAAACAGAAACAGTGCTTTCAACATGCTTGCGAACCCAACAAAGCAAAAGAAGCGGATTCTTTGTCTCCCAGGAAGTGGACACTTGGTCCTTCATGAAAGTATGTTAGCCGACTGTGCTGTGCTTTCTAATTCGACCCTTCCCTCCAATGAAGAGTTCTGGAACCAGCTGGGTCTCACAGGACTCATGCACTCCTCTCAGGGGGTGATGAGGGACGTTAATCCTTGATTCAGATGAAAGACTGGTCTATCAACCTGAGTGTGAATTCTTTTTAGAACACACCAAGACTTGTACATTTAACCAAGTTTCCACAGGTTCCTCAAATCCTTTCTGTGGAATAACCCCACCCCACGCCCAAATGCAATTGAGAACAGTTTTTCCAACTTGGGTGCAGACCAGGAACATCTATAACTTTGTTAACATACAAGCTTCTGGGCCCCATCCTCAAAGCTTCTGATTCAGCAGGTCTGTCTGGGGTCCGTTCAGAAATTCTGCCTTTTTAACAGATTCTCAGGGAACTCTGATGGGTCTTGGGACCACCCTTTGAGGATTGCTGGTTAAGAAAGTTGTATGATAGAGCAAGCTCTTCTGCAGTTTCTGACAGTCGCTCTGTGAGTCCATTAGTCTCATAAACATTTGAGAGCCTATTGTGTAGCAGGCAGTAGGATCTGCATACAATCATGAATAAGGTAAGGCACTCCAGGCCACTTAATGTTTTTGTAGGAAAAAAACGGGGGATAATGTATATGGTCTGGGGAATACCAGATGGTCAAGAGGTTCTATAGTGCCAGGTGTCCACGAAGCAAAAAGGAACGGTATAATAATCAGTTGTTTCTTGGGGGATAATGTACATAGTCTGTGAATTAAATGTTCTTCACGGTTTGTGTCCTTCAAGGTTTGGTAAACTGAGGGTCGACCTTCAGTTCCCAGAGGGTAACTAAAAGGGTAGAAGAAGAGAGAGTCCGAAGAATCAGCCAAAGCAAAGTTTACTGAGTTAATCATAGCTACCTCTCTCTTGGGCTACCCTTCCCTACTCCAGCTTTCAGGGGACACCAGCCGCAGAGAACCTTGTATGGCCCCCCATCTTGCTCCTGGCTCACCCTGCAGAACTGGAGCCATCTTTACTCCTTTCTGCCTCCAGAGGCCTTTCCAGGCCCTTACAAACCCATGTGGATCAGCCAGGTACCTGATTGCTGCCAGCCACCTTATACCACCACATACTCTTAGGGTACAGCCTTTGTGGGTCTCAGCAGAATCACCATGCCTAATACAGTACAGCGACACCACTGTCGGGCGGTCCCCAAGGGCTTTGGAAGTGGGCAGAGCTCACTTTGGTTTGATTTCTTTGGTTTGTTGTCACTGACAGTGATGGATCTCCCATGGCCATCCAAGTTGACTGGCATTCCTTGTTCCAGGTACCCTGCAGGAGCTGTGGGGTTCTCTAGCAGCACTTAGGTTGCCTGCTGAGGCAGCAGGACTTTTCTCAGGCAAGCCTGGCTGCTCCACGTCAGAGGCTGTGTTGGCATGTGCAGTGTGCCTTTCTCCCAACTGATTTGGCTTTGAGGTAATGCAGTTCAGGGGCCTTTCCAATTTGATGGCAGCCCCACTTCCAAATAGGATGACCACCTCCAAGTTGTAATGTCTTTTTCTAAGATGAGAGCACTTGTGCAAGTTGAGAATGTTGAGCTTCCGGTAGTGAGGAGGTGGTGGTCAGCACAAAGAACTCAGACCCCTGCCTCTTGGCTCTGCATCTTCCTGGTAATGGTGCAAGAAGGATCATTCCCAGCAGCTTATCACCAAAAATGTCACAGAGCTGACTACCTGTAGCCCAGAACTAGGTGTGTCTACTCTGTATGCTGGAGAGCAAGAGAGAGGCCATTCTAGATGTCCCTTTCTGGCTGATCAGGACATGAGTCTGGACGGCGGTGTTATACCCTGTTAAGAAAACAGTATCAACTCTTTTTAAAAATTCAGCTTTGTTTCCTTTAAGTTTTGGCCATGCAGTGTAGCATGTGGGATCTTATTTCCCCGACCAGGGATTGAACCTGTGATCCCTGCATTGGAAGCACAGAGTGTTAACCACTGGACCACCAGGGAAGACCCCATAGCATCAACTCTTAAACACCCAGTGGGGCAGGGGGAGAGGCTGCGGTTCCATTCTGCCAAGTGAGGCCCTACCTCTGCATCCTGATTACTCTTCTGAAATTAAGAAGCAAGAATGAAAAGTCTCCATAATAAAATGGAAAGATTTGAAATCAAAATGTTAGTACAAGTCCTGGTCTTAGCAGTTCATTAGCATGATCTCAGTGTCCATTTGCAAGCATGTAAAGTGACCAGTAGAACAGTAGTATGGTTGTGAAGAGGAAGACAAATTAGAGCACTTGGAAAACTAAAACCTCAGGAAAATGTTAATGGTTACTACTGAGGACTTAAAGCCAGGATCTGTGCTGCTTCCTGTTCAGACTGAAATATGCCCTAGCCACAGCAACAGGAGCAGCTATGCCCTGGAAAGCAGCCCCCTGGCTTTGCCCAGGGGCCTTCTATGCACAGAGTGGCAGGCTATATCCATGGCAGTGGGCCTCGCGCTTCCTTGGTTCTGCCAAACCCAATGGGAACTTGAGAGGCATGCAGAAGCCATAGCCTAAAACATCCCTGATGCCCAAGTCCAGGAGACTTGAATGTGGGGACACGGAGTGTAAGCTCTAGATAGTAGTCTATTTACCTTTCTTTCACTTTCCAATTTCTACATATTCTCCCTTCTCTTTTTTAGCCTACCCTCACACTGTGCCCAGAAAAACAGAACCACATTCATTTGACACTCAATGGTTACTACTTTCATGTATATGAGACAGGATACTGACTCTCTCAAGGTCACTGCCTTGATGAGGTTCTGGCTTATGGAGGTATCACCTAACCAGGTGTGCTGTGCTTAGTTCTGAAATTGCTGGTGAGATCTAGGGAGGATCAGAATGAAACTGATAATAGTTAATATAAAATCCCCAAATGAAGATAGTAGTAATAGAATCTTGTCTCCAGAGAAGGGAGGAAGGTCACTGAGGAAGGAGATATTTCATATTTTATACCATATGCTTGTTTTACATAAATCAAAAATTGAGTCTAAAAGGATATATTTAAGTGTTAACAGAATATATGACAGAAATATAAACTGGAGTAGGTAGAGCTTTAACAGAGGGGTGTGGAAAGAGCCCCCACCCAGACCTTTCTTGTGAAAAACAGGAGTAATTGTCATGCTCTAGGCACCAAAGTACTCTTGCCTGGAAAATCCCATGGATGGAGGAGCCTGGTAGGCTGCAGTCCATGAGGTCACTAAGAGTTGGACACAACTGAGCAACTTCACTTTGATTTTTCACATTCATGCACTGGAGAAGGAAATGACAACCCACTCCAGTATTCTTGCCTGGAGAATCCCAGAGACGGGGGAGCCTGGTGGGCTGCCATCTATGGGGTCGCACAGAGTCAGACACGACTGAAGCGACTTAGCAGCAGCAGCAGCAGGCACCAAAGGACCCATCTGTGAGGCTGCCTTTCCACAAAGACTGGCCTCAGGAAGGAGGAGGTGGGCATGTCCACCAAGGTCCTTCACATTGACAACCCTACTCAAGACTCAAGGAGACACACAGAAAGCAACACACAAGGCCTTGGATGTAAGGCCGAAAAACATGCAGAGAAAAGCTACAGGAAAGAAGAGGTGGTGTTGGCAGGTCCATTAGTACCTTTGTGGCTACAGGCAAGTACAAACCTCTGCTTGGCCCTCTGCTCAGAGAAAGTTGTATCTCAAAGTGATATATACCGTCCCCAGAGGCATTATGAAGCCATGAAAAGAGCTTTGGCACATCAGCCCCTTCTAGACCCACAGTTCTATGGTGGGACTAAGATGGTTGCCATTCGTTCATTTATGCCTCCTACCCACCTTAAGCAGCTGCGCTTGGTGCTGCCTGTGCAAGTGTCTTGCAGTCTAGTAGGGAATTATTGTAGACAGACAATGAGATCAGGGCAAAAGTATCTACTGGGTCAGACAGAAGGCTTCCTGGATGGGAAGGTTATGGGAACTGAGCTTTCTGGGTTAAAGGATTTGCCAGGTAGATGGGGAGAGGAGGGACCAACCAGGACGAGCAAGTAGACCTAGTTCCAGTGAAAGAAACAGGCTTTGAATCAGGGCAACCCCATCCAGAGACATGTACTAGTGACAGTTCTTGGTCAGTTATGTGGGTCCCAAGTGACAGAAATGGGAGTGTCTCAAATACCAGAGTTCCCACATCTCCGGCAGTGACCTTGAATATCATTAGGGTTAAGAGATCAAAAGGCAGACAGTCGGTTTGGTGGACAAAGTAGGTGACTAGGCAGCAATTCCCACCACCAAGCAGGGATCTGGAGATGAGTGGCTCTGTACTGCAGAGTGACCTTAGGACAGGACCCACAGACTGCAACCCCTGGCCTGGCAGAGGCTGTTTCCCTAGACTCTGATCTAGTCTCTTAGGGATAGGTAGCTCAGCTGGTAAAGAATTTGCCTGCGATGCAGAAGACCCCGGTTCGATGATTTCTGAGTCGGGAAGATCCCCTGGAGAAGGGATAGGCTACCCACTCCAGTCTTCCTGGGCTTCCCTGGTGGCTCAAATAGTAAAGAATCCGCCTGCAATGCGGGATCGATCCCTGGGTTGGGAAGATCCCCTAGAGGAGGACATGGCAAACTCACTCCAGTATTCTTGCCCAGAGAATCTCCATGGAGAGGAGCCTGGCGGGCTACAGTCCATTGGGGTCGCAAAGAGTCAGACGCGACTGAGCAACCAAGCGCCGGGACTACCCACCAACCTGAGCTTTGGTGGCCCGGGAAGAATCGGGGGCGATGTATCTTGGAGAGGGAACAAGGAACCGGGATTACAGGCCGCACCCTAGGCTGCCTTGAGGAGGGAAATTCTTGCCCCCTGCCCCCAGGATGCGTTCCAGCGGGCCTGGCTGTGCGAGGTCTGGGGCTTTGGCTGCAGACGGATTAGGTCTGATCCGATTAGAGCCTGGGAGGTCCACTTCGCCCCCTTGCCTGGCACTGTCAGCGCCCGCCCCGCCCTCTTGGGTTCTCGGGGACCTCCCGGAGACCCTTCGCCCTGAACACCGGGTTGGTGCGGAAATCCGAGAAGCTCCGTGTGCCCTGGGTTCGGCTCACTGGCACAGCGCGGGCTGGGGCTTGCGCCCCCTGCGGCCCTTCCGAGCCCCGCCCCGAGCCTGCGGGTGTCTGGGCGCCCCGC
>NW_011495042.1:488475-491718 GCF_000754665.1 Bison bison bison
CGACGGGGCCCTCGGGCCGTCCTCGACGTCCGCAGCCACCTTCGAGGCTACGGAGGCCAGTGAACCACCCTCCCCAACCCCTGGCGACAAGCCGAGCCCAGGCCCCGAACTCCCCAAGGAGAGCCCCATGGAGGTTTGGCTGAACCTGGGAGGCAGCACACCTGACCCTCACGGGCCAGAGCCCACGTACCCCTTTCAGGGCACACTGGAGCCCCACCCAGCGTCAGATATAATTGACATCGACTACTTCGAAGGATTGGATGGTGAGGGCCGTGGTGCCGACCTGGGGAGCTTCCCTGGGTCGCCAGGTACCTCAGAGCACCACCCTGATCCCGGGGGAGAGACTCCTTCCTGGAGCCTGCTTGACTTATACGATGACTTCACTCCCTTTGATGAATCTGATTTCTACCCTACCACATCCTTCTATGATGACTTGGATGAAGAGGAGGAAGAAGAGGAGGACAAGGATGCAGTGGGAGGCGGAGACCTGGAAGATGAAAATGACCTTCTAGTGCCCACTGAGAAGCCTGGTCTGGGGCCCGGGACAGGCCAGCCCACCAGTCGGTGGCACGCTGTCCCTCCGCAGCATACTCTGGGGATGTTCCCCGGCAGCAGCATCGCCCTCAGGCCCCGCCCAGGAGAGCCAGGCAGGGACCTGGCCCCGAGCGAGAATGGCACCGTGTGCCGCAGTGGCTTTGTGAGACATAACGGCTCCTGCCGGTCAGTGTGCGACCTCTTCCCAAGTTACTGTCACAATGGCGGCCAGTGCTACCTGGTGGAGAACATTGGGGCCTTCTGCAGGTAAGGATGTGGCAGGCAGGTGTCCAGGGGGTTTGTCAAGAGAACTCCTGAAGGGGGCATGGGAGGCTGCTTCAGCAGAGAGGGGGATGTGACAGGTTCCCAGAGCTTGTGTGTTTATGGGTCAAGAGATGGTCCCAGTAAATATTCTACAGACTAACAGCGTAAATGTACTTCCTGTGAGCTCATCACTAGGAGAGTTTCCTCAGAAGTAAGATTGTGCATTTCCTCTAAGTGTCGTGCCCTTTACCAAACTAGTACACTATAAAGGCGAAACAAAAGGACTTGGCCAAGGATTTTGGAAAAGGCCTTTGCTGGCTTGATGGCAAGTTCTTGTTGGCAAGTTCTTGTTGGCAAGTTCTAGCTAAACTTGCAGAAGAAGGTCCATAGACGCCCTGGGAGAAGAGAGAACTGCTGACCACTCCCTCTGAGCCATGTGTGAGGCAGAAGAAGGGCTCCATGACCCTGGGGGGCACGTGCTTCAGGTGGCACGAATGAGGACCTTCTCATTGGATAAAGACCCAGAGAGCAGCCATTCAAACAGGTCAAGTCAAGCAGAGTGTCCTTCCTCACACAGCAGACATTTGGCATTTCTTAGTTCTGGATAGTGACTTTACTCCTTCTACCTTTGTTGTTGTCTTCCTGGAGATACTCAGTCTGACATGTTTTAAAGACCCAGAGAGTTTAGTGTCAGAGTAAGGATATTGTGTGCAGCCACCAGCCCATGCCTCATTGGTAATTAACCCCCTATACCTGCCCTCACGGCAAGGTAGTTAACCTGCTGGAGAGCTCACGGGCTTATTCTTATTCTGGATGAAGCACATGTCCAGGGCTGAGTGGTTTGCTTCTCTCCATCCTTTACAGGCCCTAGAAGTGGCAAGTAGACCTCAGAGTCTTCTGGGACTTGTTTCCACCGGTCCTAAGAGTGAAACATTTCTGTAATCTGGGTATCTCTGTTTTTTTAAGTGCCATTCCCTATGTTTCTTTTTCTGGGTCTTTTTGGAGGTATATAAAGAATTCAGATTCTATAGGTCTTAATGTTCTGATAGAAGAATAATATAATGCATGCATGCTGTGCCTTTGTCATTAAAGCTTGAGTTTCCTTCCTATGAAGTTCTTTCCCATAAATGATTGTGTCATTAAGGTCACTGATATAAGATGTGTCCACACAGCTCTGATTGGACCTGGCTAGCCATTGCCAAAAAGAACTGTGATCAAGGTATTACGGCAACAAGACCTTGCTGGTTGCTTAAGGGCTACCAGAAATACAAGGAAACCCTGATTTTGCTCCTCAGACTCCAGTTGTGGAGGGAGGACTATAGTAATGATTTTAGCCTGGGAGCTATGAAATCTCTGTGCAAAATTAGTATCTTTCATCCTATTGGAGGCCTGAGTTTTCACCTTCGAAGTTAGCTCCCCATCAGAGTATTAAATTTGGAGCCCTCGTTGCCTCTGGAGCACTAGAACAGTTCCCAGAACCTCCTGGAGCTATCAAGGGACCCCCCAGTAGTAAACATGACCTCACTGAGTGGCATGCCTATACTGACCATGGATCATCCAGTGGATCCTGCCTTAGGAGGACTTCTCACTAGTCCACTCCAGCCCCCCTTGCACAGCTTCCATCCCAGGATCACCCATCCTGGGCCTGCCTACCAGAAATTCCTCCTCTGACGGGTACACCCAGGCCCAGCCCCAGCTTGGAAACTGTTTTACATTCCACTCACAGGAGGCTGCCGAGCCCTTGGTTGCAGACTGCAGCATGCTTTTGTCTGTGTCACCCGACCACTGCAGAGAAACGAGCAGAGCTATGGCAGAACTTCTCCAGAGTACTCTGTTAGAGGGACCTTCTTTCCCCGCTGTCCTCCAACAGCCTCCCACGACTGCAGAGGGGCAGCTGGATAAGAGAATTCACTGCTTGCCACAGAGCCCCGCCCTCTTCTAGGTGTGGAGTGGCTAATTCTCCCGGGTTTGATTTCCCCATTTCTGGACTCCTTTCTCCTCTGTCATTCACCCTGAGGTTCATGTCCTCCCTCCTTTGCCTGCCTCTGTATCCTTCCACATTTTTTCCTCTTTGAAGCAGCCTGGTTCCCATGGAAACAGCAATGTCATTGGAAGAGTTGGAGCCTGGGAATGTCCCCAAGGGCAGGAGAAAGTCACTCAACAAAAGGACTGAAACCCACCCAGAGGGTTGATTCTCACTCTGCTTTCATGACAGTTCTCATGGTGTAGGACAGGAAGCTGTAGGGGCAGCACTTGGGGGGCTGCTGACATGGGGGAGAATGTACATCTATCTTTGTGCTTGTCCTTGTCTGTCGCTTCCTTATTTTCAGTGTCTGGTTGGCCACGTGAACTAGATGGGACTGCAATGCCCCAGGATAGGGCGGGTCCTACTACTTTGTGGTGGTAGCTCCTATTGATCTTGTTTTTCATCTTTTTTTTTTCCCC
>NW_011495042.1:493545-493676 GCF_000754665.1 Bison bison bison
GGCTGCTGCTGATGACCGGGGAGAGAAGGAGCGCTGCCAGGGCAGTAGAGAAGCAGGAGCTGAGGCCCAAGAAAGGGCCCTCTTCTAGGTCTTCCTCCTGGAACCAGTTTTCGTTTTGCACAGATCATGGC
>NW_011495042.1:494223-496133 GCF_000754665.1 Bison bison bison
GCATTGCGACCCTCCGCGTTCCCCTCCCCCTCACTGCCTGTGCCTGGGCTCGCTATGAAACGCTATCTGTCAGGTAACTTGTCTTCGCATCTGCCCTTGTGCCTGCTCCCACCCCTGCCCGCATCTCTGGTTCACTTCAGCATATGGAGCCACTCCTCAGAGCTCTGAGGGTCTGAATAATGTCGCCTGGCCGGACCATAAGAGTGAGAAGAAGGGCGTGATGGCGTGTCACTTCCTGGACAGGCAAAATAGCACAAAGTACAGAAGAGCCATTTCTGGGATAGCGTATGATTCTTAGCTTCATCTCAGCTTTAGAAGTCTGATTTTTGTCTTCTTTTCTACACTGAGAAGAAAGCCTCTGCTTTTCTTGCTAGGGACTTTCTCGCTGGTCTTTGAAGCAGATGGTGCTTGTTCTTTGGGGTGAATGGGAAAACCTCTGGGATTGCCGGAAAAACAATCTCTTTGACACTGTTTTGAGAGCCCTAAAAATTAGCAGGCTTATATACACTGGTTATATACACCCAAAGAGGCCAATCTAGGATAGTTTTTTAAAGTTTTTGATATAAAGGGAAGCATAGAACACTGGCAGAACCATAAGTGTAGGTATAAATCTGTCCTTATGAGGATGGGTTTATAAATGTAAGCTGAAACCCAATAAGAGATCCTGATAGACCATTTCCTTTTTTTATAACTGGGGAAAGCACATCCCCAGAAGACAAAGGAGAAAATAATAGTATATGAGGCTGTTCACCAAACCCCAGAAAAGAACAAGTTGACCTGCAGAAGGAGGAGAAAAGGAGTCAATTTAAATAAGAAATAAAAAAGGCCAATTTAAGCTAATTTTTTAAAGACTTTGCTATAAAGGATAGAGAACAAATATATTTTATGTGGTATGTACCAAGATACTAGTAAGTTTAAGATGAGCATAACTGTCAAGGGAACAAGATGTGCTGTCACGTCTGAGATTGGTGACCACTCCAATCAACCCACAAGGATGTAGGATGTGCCTTGTCTTGGAACACCCCATCCCAACATAACCAGCCCCTGGCAGTGATGTGCATGTAGTTGTCATTTATGAATTACTGGTGGTCAGTGGCCTGCCATGGGGTCTCTCAGACCCACTGTCTGATGTGCCATCTCATACATGAGGGACAACAGGCCTGACCTGTAGAGGAGTGCCTGCAGTCAGGATGTTTATTATCCACAGAGTGCAAGGGTCCTTGGCAAAGCTTCTGACTCATGCATTTCTGGCAGCCTTGGTACATCCACCTTTCCTCCTCACAAAGAT
This sequence comes from Bison bison bison, assembly GCF_000754665.1. Lineage (NCBI taxonomy): Eukaryota > Metazoa > Chordata > Mammalia > Artiodactyla > Bovidae > Bison > Bison bison. Next base: position 495,512 of record NW_011495042.1, read on the forward strand.
GGAGGGGAAGGAAATAGCGTCTCTTGGAGGCCTTGGTTGCAGGAGCCAACAGAAAGGTCTCCAGTTCTTGCGGACCCAGCTTTTGGAAAGCAAGGCATTTCTCCAGGAAAACTGCGACTGACCTTGAGTTCAGCATATGGCAGAGCAAAAACAGAGTGGAGCAGGGTGGTCAGCCGTGGTGTACTCTGCCCGAGAAGGGCCCTGGGGTTGTCTGGGCGGCACTCAGCTCTCTGGCTCCTCTGGGATCCTGGGGGCCATTTCCACGGGCATCGTTCCCTCAGCTTGTGCCCCAGGGTACATCCTGTCACCTCTGCCAAAGCCCTGAGCCTGTGGGGGGTGGCTCTCCTGTCCAGCATCTGGATTTTCCACTTCACCTCTTATTCCCTCCACCTCACCCAGAAGTCAGACTTGGTCATAGTGAAGATCTTGTGCACTGACAGTGAAGACAGTTACCACCTTATGATGAAGTGGAGCCCTGGCCATTGCTTCAGCCACCGCAGTGACTGCTGACAAGTGCTGCTGGCAGCAGGATGAAAGTGAGAGAACCTCCAGATGAGTTGGGACCTGAAACAGGGGCAGCTAGTCTCACCATCCCTCTCCCTTCACCCCTCAAAAAAAAAAA
>NW_011495042.1:496233-498756 GCF_000754665.1 Bison bison bison
TTTCATCTTTTTTTTTTCCCCCACCAGAGCCCAGGGCAGAGGCTTGGGGGGTTCCGGGGGAATCTTGTGATTGTTGTCATTGAAGTGGAAAACGGGGTTCCCTTCCCTCAGTCACTTCACAGGCCTGTGAATGGCTAGTGTGCTCTGTTTCTCAGCGCCCCGTTTACCTCATTTGTGTCGACCACCCTTGACGCATTTGTGCCACACACTCTTCCTGGTGTGGTTGTAAAGATGAGGCAAGAATAGCAACCCTAAAGTCTGCACAGACGAGGACACCACACTTCCTTAGCTGCTCATAGGAGCAGGGTGTTGATGTCAGCCCTGGGGTCAGGGGTCAGACGCTCGCTGCAGCCATGGCTGCCGGCCCATCGCCTCAGCCTCACCCTGTCACCGCTGCAGGTGCAACACACAGGACTACATCTGGCACAAGGGGATGCGCTGCGAGTCCATCATCACCGACTTCCAGGTGATGTGCGTGGCCGTCGGCTCGGCCGCCCTCGTGCTGCTCCTGCTCTTCATGATGACGGTGTTCTTCGCCAAGAAGCTCTACCTGCTCAAGACCGAGAACACCAAGCTGCGTAGGACCAAGTGAGTCTGTGACTGCCAGCCCCGCCCTGTGGGATCCAGGAATGTGGTCCTGAGGGTTTCTGGCATCTGCTGTCCATCCCTGCTTGCGTTTTTCATACCAGAGATTCACCCAAGCTTACCCGTTCCTAGACAGAATGTGCTGGAATTGCAGCAGAGGTTAGGCCCCTGTGGCAGACTGCAGCTGTCCAGCACCATTCCACACACACACACTCGCCACCTTTTCTCAGGATGCTTAGGAAAGGCAGCCAGAGTATAGCAGCTCCCGACTCTGGTCAAGTAACTGGTTAAGTACCGCACTCAGCCCCCCACCCCCATCTGATTACACCTGCTTCCCAAGTCTTTGACAGCCAGAGGCCAGTATGAGGATTTCGCTCCCAAATCAGCTGAAGTGACTCCTCCAGCTGCCTCAGATGTGCCATCCTCTTCAGTGAAAAGATTTAGCAGTGTGTTGCTTTTCAAACTGGTCCACCCTGGTCCAGGCAGAAGAACGGAGGGCTCAAGGAAATCCCCGTTCCCTCTCAGTAGAATGTGGGGAGTGCTAGGACCTCGGCCTCACTTCCTCCACTGTGGATTTGAAGGGCCATATGGGCATGTGGAGTCTCATTTCAGCTCTTCTCTGAGCAGAGGAGTGACAGCTGAGCACCTGTGAGAATCAACATGCGTTTACCCTTGAAGCCCATGCCTTGAACACTCGGATGTGACCTTACCCACCCTGAGACAGTCACTGTTATCACTTAGCAAAGTAAAGAACCTTCTGAAATGTCACAGGAGTCAGAAAAGGAGACTGGAGTTCAGCTTCCTCAGGACCCAAGAGGCAATTTATGCAGGACCGCCCCCACCCCCTTTTCCCCCTGTTGTTTCCCCCCAGTTAATTCCCTCCCCCTGACCCGAGGCTCTCCAGAGAATGGGACTGAAGGACTTGCCCTGGGTCCTGGGAAAGGGACAAAACGCCATCTGTTGCTCCTTTGCTGGGTAAACTTGTGGGACGTGCAGATGCCAGCAGCTCTCTGCCGCCTTTCAGCTAACTGTCCTGGGGCTGCGAGGGCCTCTCCATTGTGCCTGTGCATTGAGGCAGGGCTGTATCTGTGCATGTGATCACAAGCCAAGGCCCTTGGCTCCTCACACCGCCACTGAGGGGGTGGGGGGAGGGTCAGGGTGGGAATGGGACCACCTACCAGGGCTGCTGCTGATGACCGGGGAGAGAAGGAGCGCTGCCAGGGCAGTAGAGAAGCAGGAGCTGAGGCCCAGGGAAGGGCCCTCTTCTAGGTCTTCCTCCTGGAACCAGTTTTCGTTTTGCACAGATCATGGCTCCCCCAGCCCTTCAGCTCAAATGCCACCTTCCTTATTTCCTCTGTACACCTCCTTTCTTTCCCAAGCCTTGTTACCACTCTGCAAACGCTATTAATGCATGTGCCCAGTGTACTACAGATACTGCTGTCGCATATTGATTCTAAGATACCCATTTTTTCCCCACATATTAGCATCTCTGAAATTGGATTGTGTCTTACAGTCGCTGGCATCTTATAATCACTGTTGGCCAGATGGCAGTCATGATGTAGTTGTAATTGTCTGGCAGGCACAAACGTGGTCATAGCTGTTCATATCGTTGTCAGTTCTTTATCTAAAATCTAAATGAGTGCCTTAAAGTGTGTAATGAAAACTCTAGGTGAAAGAAAGGATTGGACCATGGTTTAAATGGCAGAAGGTTTTTCTTAGTGGTACAACAAGTAGGGGCACACCCATGACATTTGACGAAATACAGCGCTTGCCCTGTGAAGCTTCTATCAAATGTCGCTGTGATCGTTTCACTTACATTTTCCCTTTTCTCTTCTGTCCTAACCAGCAAATTCCGGACCCCATCTGAGCTCCACAACGATAACTTCTCCCTGTCCACCATTGCCGAGGGCTCTCACCCAAACGTAAGGAAGCATTGCG
>NW_011495042.1:500626-505985 GCF_000754665.1 Bison bison bison
TTCACCCCTCAAAAAAAAAAAAAAAAAAACCTTGTTGATTTTGGCATCTCCTAAAATTTTGTAGAGTTTTCTTTATTTTAGCAGAGGGGTTATTTCTTTTGCATAAGTCAAGGAGATGGAATGGGGCCTTTTCCTACTCAGTTCCAATAATCTCTATAAACCACTGTCTGAAAAGATTTCAAACATCAAAGTACCACTTTGGGTCTGGTCGGGGAAGGGTCCCTGGCTGATGTCTGTGTCGGGGCACGTCCCTCTCCCCTGCTATGCTCATCACTCTGTGCTGCTCCTGGACTGGGCCCTCTGTAGTGACGTGGGACCCTGTGGCTGGTGAGCCAGCAGCTGAGTGTGTGAGGGTCTTGTGTCACTGAGCAGCCAGCCTCAGAAAGAAACTTCACAAGGAAAAGGAAAAGCCTGTGGCTTTTCAGCCCCTGCTATGAAGGTTTGCCCTTTTCCGGGAGGAATGGCAAGTGTGTAGAAGGCTGGGCACCTCCCACTGCATGGCATGAGGGAAGTCACCTTAATTCCGTGGGCGAATTGTCTGAGCACCGGAAGCCGCCCTGTCCGTCTCCCAGCTGTGCTGTCAGCAGTGTCGTGGCGAGGACTTGGTCCTCCTGAGAGTGGACGGATCTTCCAGGAGGTCCCTTAATGTTTCCCATCCCCACCCTACCCACCGGTTTAAATCTTTGCTACTTCCCAGTCTCTGTTTCCTCCATATATTTGGTAAAATACTGGCTGCCCGCCCCCTTCTGATAGAGGCTTGTGTCTGAACAAGAAGACATCCAGGCCTGAACCCCTGGCGGAAGGATGCCCATATGGCTGGGACAGAAAGCTGGAAATAGTTCCCAGGGCTTAGGCCAGGGGGAGGTCCAGTTTCCTCACGATGAGGGACTTCCACCAAATCAAAGGCAGAGGGGCCTTCAGCTGAGGGACTCAGCCACCCTAGGCCTAAGAGGATGGAGTTCTGGAGCAAAAACGTGGATGAGAATCGCTCCATCCTGGTCTAGACACACCCTCACCTCTTCTACCTGCTGAAGGTACTTAGCTCGTCTCATAGCATTGTTGGATACCTGTGTTCCTGATTTGTAGGATTGACTTCTCCCACCCATTGGCCCGGAAGGCAGCTTTCTCCTCTGTTCAAATCCTCAAGAGGCCAGGTTTAATTAGGTTCCCCACCTTCATGGCATCAGTTTTGATGCCCAGGTCTATACAACTCACTGAATTCACTTTTTCACATTAGGAGAATATCCCTGTGCCCTTGTATGCCCCCAAGGAGAGTGTGATGGGCCCAGGGTAGGGGTAGTTATCTTGAAAAACGTGAAAGTGAGTTCCATCCTTGTCAGAGGAGAGGTGAGTGTAGGCCATCCTGTCTTGCTCCAAATTTTGCTGTGATCCCCAGTCCCTTCTACTCAGGGTCTCAGGTGTTTATATCCAACATCTTCCCCCACACCTCACACGAGCTCTACCTCATCCTGCTTCCTCTCCATAAAAAAAACCTATGTGTGTGTGTACATAATACACTTAATATATCAGGTCAATCTTTCCATCTCACACATACACATTTATGCCACTGAACAGTTTTTTCTCAGCCTCTCCAAGCAGGGGTAGAAAATACCCACTTCCTGTAGGCGCTGTGTGCAGCGGCCTTGCCTGAAATCTGCCTCAACACAGAATGAAGTTCATTTCGCCTTGTGCTTGTCTCATACACACTGGAATTGGGGAGCGTGTGTTCCGCTGTTGTCTGTAAATCACTCCTGAAGAATTCGAAACTCTCAGATTGCTCTGTGCAAGCTGGCCTTCTGCGACAGTGCTCAGTGAGGCTGGAGCGGGGGCAGGTCACAGTGATTTCTACATGGACAGTACATTGAACCCCCGTAACGTCTGATGTAATTCTAGCGCCTTTCCCTACTTTCCAACTAGTCCCTCGCCCGACCTAGTGTCGTTACAGGTCAGACTCAGGAGCAGGCAGCATGGACTTGGGCTCACCGTTCTGTAGAGAATGTCCTGGTCCTTAATCACCATGAGTATCTTGAATTTCAGAAGTGATTAAAGCAAGAAAGGGCTGAGCTGGCTGGTCAGATAGGCAAGTTACCCTTCTTGCCCTCCATGAACCTGCCTGGGTGGCTACACAGCTTCTTTGATCTGCAAAAATTCCGAGCACTTACAATAGCTATTTGGGGCTTCTGAGAAAGAACCAAGGCCCCCTGGGTAAAATCTGCTCAGGGACTCCTGAAGGAAGAGTAGTGGGAAGAAGGTGTTGCTGTAAGAGTTCTCTGAACACAGAGCTGGAGGAATGTACTGGTGTGGGTTTCCTGGGAAGCGTTAACAAGTTCACTGAGGCTCAGAAGCTAGTCCTGGGGCTGCAGGCAACACGGAGAGGCAGGGGGCGCGGGGACCCATCACAGAGGGGTTGCAAACCAGCAGCACGGGCCTTAGACTGAGGGAGCACCGTGTAAGTCGGCGTCTGTGTGGTAGATAAAGTCTGATAGGCTCGCACATCTCTGGCCTCTAGTTAGAGAACGTGAATTTGCTGTGGGGAGAGGGGCCTTGACTCTGCCGGAATCAGCTCTGCGCCTGACCACAGCCATGTTTGCACACTAACAAGTCATGTTCCTGATCAAGACCTTTTTGCGAGAGCAGAACTCCTCAGGATGGAGGGCCGTGTGAAGAGGGGCCGGGCACAGCTCACCAGCAGGTGAGGCTTTAGAGGGACCAGGCTGAGTATTAAAAAGGACTGTTTCTCCCCTGTCTGGCTTCCCTTACAGGTATTTGTAACGCAGTTACCTGTCGGGTTTTCACTCGTACATGGCCAGTGTTTTTTGAGGGTGATGTTCTGAAAGTGTAGCTGCTAATGAGTCACTTTGGTTCAGCCAAGCCTCAGCACTTTCTTCCTTTTCTCAGTTTTACCCTTTTTTAGTAAAATAGAAAAGTCTGAGATGTTATTTAATTCCTCCACCCATTGTCTCCTTCCCACTCTTGCCTCAGCTTTTATCTTTCTCTTCCAGGATGATTCTAGCGCTCCCCACAAAATCCAGGAAGCTCTCAAGTCCTGCCTGAAAGAGGAGGAGCCATTTAACATCCAGAACTCCATGTCGCCCAAACTCGAGGGTGGCAAGGGTGACCAGGCCGACCTGGAGGTGAACTGTCTTCAGAACAACTTAACCTGAAGCTGAGCAAGAGAGGAAATGGGGGGCGGGGGGCGGGGGAAGAAGAAGCATTATCTCCTCTTGTACAGATTCTATTTCTTGTAACCATTTGTTAAACTCCTTTCTTTTTCTGATCTCATGGCATGCCTTGGTGTATTTTGTACAGGAGGGAAAAAACACACCATAAGCAAAGAACCCGAAGAGAATTACAATACATTGGATTGTTCTGTCTGTGCTGTCTGTACATTGCTTCTGCTGCTGTGATTTCTAAACCTATGCTATTATTCAACTGACTTTTTTTTTGTACTTTGACCCACCTTTTTTTGAAATACCGGTAAAAAAAAAAAAAAGTTCTTGAAATAAAACTTTTTAAAAAGCCATTTTTCCTGGTGTACCTGTGTCTACTCCCTACCCTTTCTTGTCACTTTGAGTTGAATTCTTACCTTTATTGAGGATGTGTATTCATACACGTTTCATATCCGAGAAATGGTCTATGTATTAGTCTGCTTGAGCTGCCGTAACAATGCTACAGCCTGAGAGGCTTAACCAACAGACATTTATTTTCTGAACTTTCTGGAGGCTAGAAGTCCAAGATCACATTGACAACAGAGTTGATTTCCGGTGAGGCCTCTCTTTCTGGCTTGCAAATAGCCACCTTCTGGCTGTGTCCACAATGGCCTTTTCTATGTGTGCATATGGAGGGAGAGAGTTCCCTGGTGTCCCTTCATCTTTTTATAAGGACACCACTCCTATTGAATTAAGGTCCTGCTCTGATGACTTCATTTAACCTTAATTACCTTATCTCCAAACACAGTCACATTAGGGGCTTCAACATATGATATTTGGGGAGGACACAGTTCAGTCCGTAACAGTCTGTAGCACCTATTATTCAAAATACTCTTTCCTTCTTTCTTAAAACATTTATTCAGCACATACTCAGCCAGGTGCTATGCTAGATGCCAGGAGCTCTAGATGAATAAGACTGTAACCTCAAAAAGTGAACAGTGTATGGGAGAAATAGTCTTTTAAACATTTTTAATACATCGTGTCAACAGAGTATAGTATATACAAAGCTGTGAGAGTTGGATTTATGAATTCAGAAAGGCTTCAAGGAGAAAGCTTTACACTGGACGCTGAAGGATGGGAGGCATTTTTCAGGACGATGGAGAAGAAAAGGACACTCAAGGGAGAGTTCTGCTGTGTGACTGGAAGATTGTGACGGGGAGACATCTTAGGGGATGGGGTGGGAAAGTGCATTTTAGGACAGATTGCCAAGGTGCTTGTTGTCTAGCCACTAAGTCGTGTCTGACTGCAGCCCTGTGCACTGTAGCCTGTCAGCCTCCTCTGCCCATGGGCTTTTCCAGGCAAGAATACTGGAGTGGGTTGCCATTTCCTCTTCCAGGAGATCTTCCCGACCCAGGGATTGAATCCACATCTCCTGTTTTGGCACACGGGTTCTTTACCACTGAGCCACAGGGAAGCTAATTGCCAAGGTAGGTAGAGGCAGATAGAATGATGACTGTAGCAATCCAGGCAATAAATGAGAATGGATTACAGACTTAACAGTTCAAATAGAATTTTACTGATCACTGGTGAGGAGAGTTTTCTAGAACTTTGCCTGTGTTCCCTCTGTGATAATTCTGTAACTGGAATCCCTGTGTTTCTTTTGCCTAATCTCTGCTGCTTCTCCCTGATTTGTCTCCTCTGGTGCCTCATTATTTTTTAGTTTGTGCTGGACACTGTATCTGAAAAATTATTTATTGCAGTTTCCAGATCTAGGATGGATGGAGGGGCTTTTCATTCACTGCTGTCACATTCCCAGGGGCAGTGGAATTCTGAGATCACGTTATTGCAGATTCCAGGTTAACATTTCCTGGCCACAGAAGGAAGACCACGGACTTAGCAGATTGTGCAAGGGCTGTTTTACTTTGGTTCATCCTGACCCAAAAAGTTGGCTTAAAGCTCAACATTCAGAAAACAAAGATCATGGCATCCGATCCCATCACTTCATGGGAAATAGATGGGGAAACAGTGGAAACAGTGTCAGACTTTATTTTTCTGGGCTCCAAAATCACTGCAGATGGTGACTGCAGCCATGAAATTAAAAGACGCTTACTCCTTGGAAGGAAAGTTATGACCAACCTAGATAGCATATTCAAAAGCAGAGATATTCCTTTGCCAACAAAGGTCCGTCTAGTCAAGGCTATGGTTTTTCT
>NW_011495042.1:506226-510356 GCF_000754665.1 Bison bison bison
AGAGGATGAGATGGCTGGATGGCATCATTGACTCAATGGACATGAGTCTGAGTGAACTCCGGGAGTTGGTGATGGACAGGGAGGCCTGGCGTGCTGCAATTCATGGAGTCACAAAGAGTCGGACACGACTGAGCTACTGATCTGATCTGATCTGACCCCTTAGGGGGCTTCCCCTGTGGCTCAGCTGGTAAAGAACCTGCCCGCAATGCGGGAGACCTGGGTTGGATCCCTGAGTTGGGAAGATCCCCTGGAGAAGGGAAGGCTTAGGGCACAGTCTGGACTCTTAGCCCAGAGCAGGCAGTGGTTTATCAGTGTCCAACACCTCCCCCACCCCTGATCCTTGAAGACTTTCAGAAACACAATTCATCACTCCTAAATGGGCAAGCACCTCCAGGGAAAAGTGGCCTTGAATGCTTGGCTCCTGTCTAGATTCCTGTCCTCTCTGGGATGTCAGGCTAGCAATTCTTTAGAATCTTGTTAGTTCTTTGATGCTTTTAAGATGTTCGTACAGGCTTTTGATTGTCCTTGGTGGAAGAGTTGGTCCAGTTCACCTAGTCTCCTATTTACCGACAACATAAGTCCTCTGTTTTCATCTCCGGACTCTTGCCCAGATGGCATTCCGCTGGTGCCTGTGAGCTCAGTCTGCTCTTTGCTATTGGACAAGGCTGTGTACTGGGGTGTTGGTCTCTGTGTGTATTATAGTTTCCTAACCTGACCCGTATCCACTTTGGGAGCGTTGGCGTGGTTTTGCTTAGGACTTCCTGTAATCTCTGATTTAGGGGACAGACCTGTCTTTCATGGATAAGCACTTCTTTTCACAAGGAGGCCCAGTCAAGATGGATTGTATGTGAAAGCACTTTGTAAATTCTAAATCCCATCCAGACACAAGGGTTTGTTAGTTTTGTTGTTTGTTTTTCCCACAAGAATATTATGAAACGGAGATCAAGCCCTTGGCTCTCTCCTACCTCCATAGCACATGCAGGAGAGACGGGGGAACCCAGATGGGAAGGGAACAGGAGGCAGCGCAGGCCTAACGAATGGACCTACCTAGTGCTGCCAAGGGTCTTTGACCGCACGAAGGGGCTGATGTGCTGGAATAAGGTATATGATGTGTATCTGTGCCGGTGGTCCTCTTTCCCGTCTTCTGCCTGTGCTTCTCAGTGATTCTGCTCCATGGGGCCGGCCAGCATCCTATCTCTCTCTGAGGGCCTTCATCTCTGCCGTACCCTCCCTTACCCGCCCCTGCCCACCAGTGATTGCCTCACACTGAGTTCCCCTTCATTTTCCTCCTTGGTGCTTTATTTTTTTTAAGAGGATGATTCTCAGAGACCGCCTTTGTGTTTTTTCCACCCCACACCACAGCTTGTCCTGTATCCTCCTCCCTAAAGAAAGGACAGACTGAAAATGTGGGTAACTGAGGCAGCATGGAAGGAAAATCATTGGGAAACCTTTTGGCACCGATGGGTCGTTTCACTTGGGAGAAGCCTCTGTGCAATGGTGAACCATCTGTGGATACAAGGCATATCCTTTACACACATAACACACCTGTGTTAGTTTTCTGGGGCTGCCATAACACGTGACCACAAAGTGAACAGCTTCAAACAGTAGAAACTTATTCTCCCACAGTTCTGAAGGCCGGAAGTCTGAAATCAAGGGGTCAGCAGGCTATGCTCCCTCTCACAGCTCTGGGGAAGCATCCTTCCTTGTCTTTGCCTCGCTTCTGCGGGCTGCCAGCCATCCCTGGCTTTCTTTGACATGTGGTTACATCACTCCAGTTCCTGTCTCTGACTTCACATGGTCGTCTTCCGTCTGTGTGTGTCTGTCTACTCACAAGGCCTCCTTTTCTCTTTACTTTGTTTATGTATTTATTTTTGGCTTTGTCGGGTTCTCACTGCTGCACAGGCTTGTCTTTAGTTGTGGCAAGCAGGGGCTACTCTCTAGTTGCGGTGCGCGGGCTTCTCATTGCGGTGGCTTCTCTTGTTGCGGAGCACAGGCTGTAGGGCACACTCAGTAGCTGTAGCGTGTGGGCTGAGTTGCCCTGTGGCATGTGGAATCTTAGTTCCCTGGCCAGGGATCGAACCTGCATTGGAAGGCAGAGTCTTACCCACTGGATGACCAGGGAAGTCCCTCATATGATTTCTAGACATAAAAAAGTTATCCCGTACTCCAAAAGCAGCAGGAAACCCGGGACTCAGGGCTGGAAGGCCTCTCCATGTAGGAGTCAGGTGACCTCTCTGAGCCTCAGCGTCTTTACCTGTAACATCCCTGTCTTTTCACAGGACTATCTGGGCATGGGATAGAGCAGTGACCAAAATGGACCAAAGCCTTGCCTGGTGGAGCTTACTCCCCACAACATGAGGTCACACGAGGTAAAGTCCATGGAGAGATTCTGAGACACAGGAGGGGCTGTGCACACCCACCTCCAGGCCCAGGGAAAGGGTGAATCCTTGGAGAGGGATGAAGGGGCTTTCCTGAGGTGTGTGAGTACAACCACTGCTGAGAACTATAGCAGAGGCCCCTCCCTCAGCCCAGGAACTCAGCACAGGTACCGGAGTAGCTTGGGGAAAGTATGGGGCTCCACTGAAGGGAACTTAGAATAATATTGTCTCCTGAGTATGTTACAATGAGATTCTGCCATGCACATGGAAGCAAAGATATGCAAAGTTATCAGAAGGGATCAGATGGCCAGTTAGACTCCACAGTACTCTGGGCAAAGGTTCATCACAGCCCAGGAGGAATGTGTGCATCATAGGGGTTAGCCTCCAGAGACTCATGTCCCAAGTGTACACTCAGGGCGGAATTGCTGGGATGGAATTCAGCCAGTCTTTACAAGATAGTGTCGAAAGTGCTAATTATCAGCTAATAACTCCCACCAACAGTGGAGCCAAACTGCTTTACTCCACATTCTTCCCAACCCTTGATATTGTCATATGTTTTCAATTTTAGTCATTCTTACAGGCTTCCTCATGGTACGCAGTTGTGATTCTAACTTGCGTTCCATGATTATTAATGAGATTGCACCCTTTTTCTTATATTTATTCATAATCTATATTTCTACTTTTGTAAAGCACCCATTTAATAACTCTTTAGCCGGTTGTTCTATTATTATCTTTTCCTTAGTCATCCACAGGCATTCTTTTTGTTTTCAATTTTACGGAGGTATAGTTGACTTACTGTGTGTTCATTTCTTCCGTACAGCAACGTGACTTGATTATACGTATATATTCTTTTTCACATTCTTTTCCATTATGGTTTTTCACAGGATATTGAGCACATTTCCCTATACTATACAGTAGGACCTTATAGAGAGTAGATCAGTGGTTGCCAGGGGCTGAGGATGGACAAAGAACTGACTGTGTCACAAGGATGCATAAGGAAACTTGTAGTGATGGAAATGTTCTGTAACTTGCTTGTGATGATGGCTACACAAATATGTACATTTGTCAAAAGTCATGAAACTGTACACTTTAAAAAGATGAATTTCGTACCTTGTGTCAGGGCTGCCTGAGATTATTCCCAGCTTTAATGACTCAGGATTTATACAGCTGGGCATGAGGTCAGACTCACAGCTAAGATGTACTACAGGGAAAGGGTTCAAAGCAAAATCAGCAAATTTAAAAGCCATACACAGAGAGGTCAAGAGAAAACCAGGAGCTTCCAGCAGATTCAACACAGGACCTACTTAATTTCTTCAGCAATAAATTGTGACAACAGATTTGAGATGGTGTCTACAGGGAAAGCTCATAAGAGACCCAGAGTTTTTAGTGGGGAATGGTTATGTAGACGTCCACTGCTTCAGTTCGGTTCAGTTCACTTCAGTCGCTCAGTCGTGTCCGACTCTTTGCGACCCCATGAATCACAGCACTCCAGGCCTCGCTGTCCATCATCAACTCCTGGAGTTCACCCAAACTCATGTGCATTGAATCGGTGATGCCATCCAGCCATCTCATCCTCTGTCGTCCCCTTCTCCTCCTGCCCCGAATGCCTCCCAGCATCAGGGTCTTTTCCAATGAGTCAACTCTTCGCATGAGGTGGTCAAAGCACTGGAGTTTCAGCCTCAGCATCAGTCCTTCCAATGAACACCCAGGACTGATCTCCTTTAGGATGGACTGGTTGGATCTCCTTGCAGT
>NW_011495042.1:510456-519071 GCF_000754665.1 Bison bison bison
TTCTTTGGCGCTCAGCTTTCTTCACAGTCCAACTCTCACATCCATACATGACCACTAGAAAAACCATAGCCTTGACTAGACGGACCTTTGTTGGCAAAGGAATATCTCTGCTTTTGAATATGCTATCTAGGTTGGTCATAACTTTCCTTCCAAGGAGTAAGCGTCTTTTAATTTCATGGCTGCAGTCACCATCTGCAGTGATTTTGGAGCCCCAAAAAATAAAGTCTGACACTGTTTCCCCATCTATTTCCCATGAAGTGATGGGACCGGGTGCCATGATCTTCATTTTCTGAATGTTGAGGTTTAAGCCAACTTTTTCACTCTCCTCTTTCACTTTCATCAAGAGGCTTTTTAGTTCCTCTTCACTTTATGCCATAAGAGTGGTGTCATCTGCATATCTGAGGTTATTGATATTTCTCCCGGCAATCTTGATTCCAGCTTGTGCTTCTTCCAGCCCAGCGTTTCTCATGATGTACTCTGCATATAAGTTAAATAAGCAGCTTAGCACATACCAAAATTCCAGTCTCCCAGAAAGAAACCGGCTATTTAGCATAAACTACATTGTTTACACAGCAGTTTAGGCACAGCAGATAGTGTCTAAACTCTTTGTACTTAGGGAACAGTGAGAACCCTTCCAAAAACTAAGTTCCCGGATACTAGCTAAGGGCCAATCTTGTAAGCAAGTCTTTCTAAGGACAGAATGCTCAGACCTGCTAGATTAACACTTTTCTGCACACACCTCAACAAACCTACCCCAAAAAGGAAAAGAAGTGTTTCCCTATCTTGAGATCATGAAAGTGTTATACTAAATAATCTTTTCTTTTAATAATAAACTTCTAAAGATTGAAGAATAATTCCAATAATAAAATAATTAAATAAAATAATTAAATAAAAGACTGTGCCTTTCACATTTAGGTCTAAAAGCACTGGTACATTAGAGGTGGCTCACACTGGCTCGTGAGAAAGTTGTTAGATTTTCATGTATTTTGTGAACCAGTTTTTAACTACAGCAATGATTAAAAATTAACCTATAATTTACAATAAATAAAAATATTAAAAACAAAGGTAAGGGAATTCCCTGGTGGTCCAGTGGTTAGGATTCTGCGCTTCCACTGCCAGAGGCAAGGGTTCGATCCCTGGTCTGGGAAGTAGGATCTTGCACGCCTTGAGGTATAGCCAAAAAACAAAACAAAAAGTAATAAATAGTGAGAATTCATCACATCTTATTATATTTATGTCAATTGAATCTGTATATTGAAAATACCATCTATGTAGTCCTTCTGTGCATTTTTTTCCCCCCTACTCGGCATTCAGCGACCTCACACCAGGTACTTGGGATAAGCCATGGTAGGAGTATTTGTAACATAAGGTTCAATAAACACTGAAAGTCAGGTATTGTTCCTTTTGGGTAGCTAGTTGTTAAAACATCCATCAGTACACTGCTCTCTGTAATCCACCAGAATTGATTTTTGTAAGTGAAATTAGGTAGGGATCCAATTTCTTTCTCTTTTTTTTGGCAGGTGGATATCCAGTTGGCCCAGCATCACTTACCGAAGGGCTGCCATTTCTCATTTTCCCACTTCTCTGAAGTGTCACTTGGGCATTATTCAAATGTCTGTATATGAATATGTCTGCCTCGGAGTTCTTTACTTTATTCCCTTGGTCTGTTTGTCTGCCTCTGTACTGCATCCACACTGCATTTCTAGGTTCAAAGTAAGCCTTGATATCTAGTGATCCAAGTCACCTCACTTTGTTTTTCAAAGTGTCTTGGTAGTATTGAGTCTTTTGCATTTGTACACACATTTTAGTGCCAGCTTGTCAGTTTCCACCAAAACAAAAACATCTTTAAAAACCTTTGAGATTTAATTGCAACTAGATAGAATCTGTAGGTCAATCTAGAAAGAGCTGATCTTTACAGTATTGAGTTGTCCAGTCAAGGAACATGGTCTATCTTTCCATTTATTTGGGTCTTCTAGAATTTCTCTCAATACTTTTCTGTGGTCTTTTGCATCATACATGTTTTTTGGATTTCTTTCTATGTACTTGGTTTTTTAAAATAGTATTATAAGTGATATCTTTTCATTTTCTTGTTTCTAATATATTTTACATAGAAACAACCATTGTTAATGGGGCTTCCCTGATAGCTCAGTTGGTAAAGAATCTGCCTGCAATGCAGGAGACCTGGGTTCAATCCCTGGGTTGGGAAGACCCCCTGGAGGAGGGAAAGACTACCCACTCCAGTATTCTGGCCTGGAGAATTCCATAGACTCTATATTTCCATGGGGTTTCAAAGAGTCGGACACGACTGAGTGACTTTCATTCACTTTCAATCATTGTTAACACTGATTTGATATTTGGCAACCTTGATAAACACTCATAAGAATTTGTGTGTAGATTCTGTTGGATTTTCTATGTGTGTATATAATTATATACTCCAAAGAAAAATAGTTTTATCTCCTCCTTAACAATTCTTATACATTTTTATTCACTTTCTTGGTTTATTGCACTAGCCAGGATGTTTCATTAGGAATAGATATGGAGAGAACAGGTATACTTGTGTCATTGCCAGTCTCAGAAGGAAAGCTTTCAACCTTTCATCGTTAAAAATAATGTTTGCTGTAGGGCTTTTTTTGCAGATATCATTTATCAAATTAAAGAAATTTCCTTCTATTCATAGTTTGCTAAATGTTTTTACTTTGAATAGATCTTAAATTTTATCAAAAGCTTTCCTGCATCTACTGAGATAATCATGTAATTTCTTCTTTGATCCTCTTAATACATAAAATTATATTGAGTTTTCAAATGTTAAACCTATCTTGCAATTTGGGAATAAATATAACTTGGTTGGATGCATTAACCTTTTACTTTATTACTATGCTAAATTGGATAGCGTGTATTTTTAGAAATTTTGCATATACATTCCTGAGTTAGGTTAGCTTGTAACTTTCCTTTCTTGTTAGAAGTTTGCTATCAAGGTTATGATAACCTCATGAGGTATATTGAGTGGCATACCCTTTTTTATATTCTCTGAGGCATGTCTAATATTGGCATTTTTTCTTCAGGTGAGGCCATCAGGGCCTGGGGTTTTCTTTGTGTAATATTTTCTTAGTTGCGGATTTAGCTTCCGTAACTATTTTCTATTTTTGTGTCACTTTTGATGACATGTTTTTCTGAAAACTTGTCCATTTCACCTAGAAGGTAAAAAAATTATAGCATAATATTGTTTTCAACATCCTCCTGCAATTTTAATGCCTGCAGGATCTATAGTTGTCTCTCGTCTTTCTTCTGGATTTTGATTATTTGTGCCTTCTCTTTTTTTCTTGATTAGTCATATAGGAGGCTTATCAGTTGTATCAGTCCTTTCAAAAACCAAACTTCTTGGCTTTGTGTTTATCATCTCTGTTGTATATTTGTTTTCTATTTCCTTATTTCCTGATTTTATTTTTATTATTGCCATTCTTTAACTTTCTTTGATTTTTTAAATATTTATTATTTATATATCTGTCTGTGCCAGATTTTAGTTTTGGCATGTGGGAGGGCAGAGACTTAGCCACTGGGCCAGCAGGGAATTCCCTCTTTGAGTTTATTTTGCTGTTCTTTTTCTGCCCTCTTTATGGATGCTTGGCTCAGTCCTTCTTCTGGTATACCTGCTGCTGTTGCTAAGTCGCTTCATCGTGTCCGACCCTGTGACCCCACAGACGGCAGCCCACCAGGCTCCCCCGTCCCTGGGATTCTCCAGGCAAGAACACTGGAGTGGGTTGCCATTTCCTTCTCCAATGCGTGAAAGTGAAAAGTGAAAGTGAAGTCACTCAGTCGTGTCCGACTCTTAGCGACCCCATGGACTGCAGCCTACCAGGCTCCTCTGTCCATGGGATTTTCCAGGCAAGAGTACTGGAGTGGGGTGCCATTATACCTATATTAATACAAATACTTAGGGATATTTTCTGTATGTCAGGCACAGTTTGAAGTACTTTACAAATATTAATTCATTTTTTCTTTATAACTATCCTGTGCAATGGATACTTTTATTATCTCTACTTTGCAGAGAAGGCTTTCCAGGTGGCTTAGTGGTACAGGATCTGCCTGCAATGCAGGAGACTTGGGTTCAATCCCTGGGTCGGGAAGATGCCCTGGAGAAGGAAATGGCAACCCACTCCAATATTCTTGCCTGGAAAAGTCCATGGACACAGGAGGCTGGTGGGCTACAGTCCATGGGGTCTCAAAGAGTTGGACACGACTGAGCAAATAACACTTGCAAAGAAGGAAGCTCAGGCGGCATAGAGGTTAAATAGCTTCCTCCTAGTCAGAAGCCAGAGTTGGAGCTGAGATTTGAACCTCGGCTTCCTGACTTGAGTCAGTGTTCAAAACCACACTGTTGCCACTCTGATTTTTCATTATTGGGTTACTTGCTTTCTGTGTGACTTCCGTATAGTGTGTGTGTATATAATTTATTTATATTTGGCCATGCTGGGTCTTCCTCGCTATGTGGCTTTTCTCTAGCGGGGGCTCCTCTTTGTCGTGGTGCACGGGCCTCTCCTTACAGTGACTTCTCTTGTTGCAGAACATTGGCTCTAGGGCACGGGGGCTTCAGAAGCTGTGGTTTCCAGACTCTAGAGCACAGGCTCCATAGTTGTGGTGCATGGGCTTAGTTGCGCCGCAGCATGTGGGATCCTCCCAGACCAGAGATCGAACCCATGTCTCCTGCATTGGCAGGTGGATTCTTTACCACTGAGCCACCAGGAAAGCCCCTCCGTATAGTTTTTTGAGAGCAGAGATCCTGACCGTGTTTTTCACAGCCGTGGCTCCAGGGCTTGGTAGGTAGGCAGCAGTTCTATTGAATGGATGGATGATGAATGAATGAACAGTAGACTCTGGTGCATTGAGAACAGGGCAGTTTCCTGTTTGCATCCTTGGTCCCCAAGGCTGGGATAGGGCTGAACCTTCTTATGGGTGTGCTGATTGGGGCCTGTGAAATGAACCATCTCTGGATCCCCACGCTCCCCATTTTTGAGGCCCCCAGGGGAGGCTGTGCAGACGTCCCAGGAACCTCAAAAGCATGGCCCTTCGTCTGGCTTTGCCCTCTCGTAGCTGGGTGCTTGCACGCTGGCTCCCTCTCACCCCTTCCCTGCAGAAGGAAGGGAGCTGGCCTGCATCCCCCTTGGCACTAATGTGCACACTTGAAGTTCCTGAGGCCGGCCCAGTGGGCGGCCCGAGCTGCCGGTGTGAATCACGCAGCCTGCTGCCGCCTGCCCACGCGGCCGGCTTTGAGGGTTGGCCAGAGCCTCTGGTGGGAACTGCCCGCTGCCCTAATTGGGCCTCCCCTGGGAGGCGGCCGGCCCTGCTTCTCACTTGTCTTCACTCCGGCTGCCGCTTTGCCCTCTCAAGGAGGACGGCATGCTTCCTGATCCAGCCGGCTCCATGGCCAGCCAGGGCCGGAGTTCACCCTTGTCTTACAGACGGAGAAACAGAAACCCCGGGGTAAGACTGGGTCCCTGCCCAAAACCACAACAAGGCCAGGCAAGGTTGCCAGGAGCAAGCCCGAGAAAGCCCAGTGATACGGCTCTGTTCCTCACTCTGCTGGCAACTGGAATGAGTTCCCACAGGAAAAAAAAAAAGACCTCCTTTTGGCTCCTGTGGCCACCTGGCTGCTGCCAAGTACCAGGAACAGGACTCTGGCTGCTGGCATTCATGAAAATGTGTCCATGTGAGAATTGTCACCGGCCCCCCAAATGCCGACAAACCCACAAAAAGGCAGATGGGAACGTGGCCAACAGAAGCAGAGGGTGGGTCCCCTCCGAAGCATCGTGGGGAAAGCTGGGCAGCCAGGACTGGTGTGACTCCTCTGCTCTGTGCCTCAGTTTACACTCCCTGGAAAATGGGAAGAGTTTTCAGATGCGTCACGGCGGGACTAGGGCAGATTTTGTCTGTGAAAGCCTTGCCGCATGCCTTACACTGGTCATACTCAGAGACCCTCTTGGGTAGGGAAGAGCTTAATTACCAGCTGGGCCCGCTTCTCTCGGGGTGGTTGGTGGTTTAGTCGCTAAGTCACATCCGTGACTTGGACGTGACCTCATGGACTGTAGCCCACAAGGTTCCTCTGTCCATGGGATTCTCCAGGCAAGAATACTGGAGTAGGTTGCCGTTTCCTTCTCCAGAGATCTTTCCGGCCAGAGATTGAACCCAGGTCTCCTGTGTTGCAGGCTGATTCTTAACCAGTGAGTCATGGGGGAAGCCCCTTCCTGTTTCTCTAGCTGTGGCTTAAATCTTCTCTAGGAAATCCCCAAAGAAACTTAGCCAGCAACTTTGGCCATCCTTCAGCAAGAAGGCACTCACTCCCTCCCACCATGATCCATTCTTCTTTTTCTTCTTTTCCCACCTTCCAGGCCTTCTTGTTATTTTTGAAAAATATTCATTTATTTGGCTGCACTGGGTCTTAGTTGCAGAGTGAAGGATCTTCTCTCTTCCTTGTGGCATGTGGGATCTAGTTCCCTGACCAGGGATGGAACCCAGGCCCCCTGCATTGGGAATGTGGAGTCTTAGCCAGTGGACCACCAGGGAAGTTCCCCCCCTTCTTGTTAAATGGGTCATTTTCCTTCCATAAGCCTCCTCCTGGTCCTAGTTCTAAGCTGTGTGCACTTAAAATGAATCTTTTTTCCTTTGGTGATCTTTTCAGGACCAAAAGACAACCAAAATGCAGTTCCTGACCCTTCTCTTCTCCTGGTGAAGGTCTTCAAGTCCCTTCAGCCGTCTTCATATGACAGCTCTCTTGGGCGATGCCTGGGTGCTCTTCTCAGAGCATGCTGATGGCCCAGAAGGGCTCTCTGTAGCCCAGGTGTGAACCCAGAGGGGCCACTTAGGTCCACAGAGCCAGGCAGATCCATGTCTTAAAGTTCACAAGTTATGGTTCAGGCTAACAGTTCAAGGAGCAGACCTCTACTTTGACCTTCACACCTTCCCAATGACTTGGAAGGCTAAACTTGGACCTAGAATTCTTGGACCCAGAGTTCTGTCCCAGAATGTGAGGGGCCAGAAGAGCAGCCTTGTGGCCCCCAGCCTGGTCCCCTTCCCTGTAACTCCTGGCTCCACCTTCAATGTGAGCTGGTCCAGGAACACACATAGGGACACCTCAGTTAATGTGTCCCAGCTTTGCTCACACACTTTGGCCTCTCTGACACCATCACCATCCTAGGAAAGAAAGCCAGGCAAGCAGGCTTGGGGCCTTTGGGTCAAGAGAGTCTGGGGTCCCAGGCAGCAAGTGTGGTCTGGAGGAGAGCAGGCGTGTCCCTTGGCCCTGAGGATCCCTTGCCCCATGAGGGCAATCAGGACCCTCCTTACCTGGGTTTGAGGGGCTCACTGAGTGGCCTTGTTCCTGCAACCAGCATCACACATCCTTCTGTTGAGTCATCCTGGAGCTGAGACCCATACGGTCCCTGATGTCATTTTCCGAGGGATGTGATGACTCGTTTGTTCAGCTGGGTTTGGGGGCTCATGTGCTGGATGGGGCCTTGTGAGTTTCATATTTCTGTCTTTTTTTAATTAATTAATTTGGCTGTGCTGGGTCCTCATTGCTGCTTGTGGGCTTTCTCTGCCTGGAGTGAGCGGAGGCTACTCTTCCCAGTGATGCATGGGTTTCCCATTGTGGTGGCTTCCTTTGTTGCAGAGTGCAGGCTCTAGGTGCACGGGCTTCAGCAGTTGCAGCTCACGGGCTCTAGAACTCGGGCTCAGTAGCTATGGCGCACAGGCTTAGTTGCTGTGCAGCACGTGGGATCTTCCCAGGCCAGGGATTGAACCTGTGTCCCCTGCATTGGCAGGTGGATTCTTATCCACTGAGCCACCAGGGAAGCCCCCTGAGTTTCCTATTAATATTTTTAACCTGTTAGGATTGTTTCAAGCCCCAGTTCTGTCCTCCAGGAGCCACGTGGGAGCAAACTACTTGGGTCTCCGCCATCTGTACATCTGCTGAGTGTTCCATTCGCACCCCAGCCAAGCCCCCTAGAGGTCATCTCTCACCCCCCAAGGAGCCTGGCTCTTTCCCCTGGTGTCCCTTCTTCCTTTCTGGCTACATTGGTCCCAGGATGCAGGTTTAATGATGCTGAAAGCCAGCTCACGATGCCGGGGAGGTTGAGCAGTGCTTTGTAGACTGCAACGCTTCTGCTGTGCAGCTGCGTCCGGGGTGGCTAGTTGACTTCCCAGGCCCATCAGCTTGGGCCTTTAGGTGGCAGATGGCTCAGCCTGGCCCTTCAGGCTGTGACAGCTCACAGGCCTCACCTCGCCAGCACTGCTCCAGCTTCAGCTGTCCAGGGTCCAGCCCCAGGCCAGGCTCCCCCGAACACCCCGTTCCTGTCATCTCCGCCTTACCCTCATGGCCTGGTTCTGCCCTCCAGCCCACTTCCTCCATATCCCACCCAGATCCCCCCCAAGAGTGTGGTCAGCAAGCCAGCCCCTCGGGCACTGCCCCAGCTGTGCAGAGCCACCTGGCCTGAGGTCACCCCCTCCCCAGCGTGGCCCACATCCAGTGACTGATCCAGGCGGGGGTAAAAAGCCGGCCATTCTACCCAATGCCAGACAACCTTGATGGCCCAGTTTGGCTCCCTGTGGGGTCAGCGGAGGCTGGC
>NW_011495042.1:519171-521817 GCF_000754665.1 Bison bison bison
GGAGGCTGGCACTGGCCTGCATCATACCTTGACTTCTCTGGCGTGTTTGTAGACGGGAGAGTGATAGTGGCTTGATGATGAAACTTGAAAGGTTTCTGCTTAACCCTGGGATGACCAGCTTATTCCTTCACAGAAACCCTCGATTCTTCAAGCTTTATTCAACTGTGGTAAACGTAATCATTTTTGTTGTTGTTCTGCTTGGTCGTGTCCAGCTCTTTTGCAACCCCGTGGACAGTAGTCCTCCAAGCTCCTCTGTCCATGAAGTTTCCCAGGCAAGAATACCAGAGTGGGTTGCCATCTCCTTCTCCAGGGGATCTTCCTGACCCGGGGATCAAAGCCACATCTCCTGCACTGGCAGGCGGATTCTTTTCTAATAGTTACCAGATAATATGTAACATACTCAACAGCAGAATTTCATTTCATTCTCAAGACAACCCTCAGAGGTATGAAAGCTTTGCCTCTTCTGTTTTTTAGTTGATATACAGTATTATGTTTCAGGTGTACAACTTACTGATTTGATGTTCAAATACCTTACGAAAGTCATCACTATGATAAATCTAGTAACCATCCATCGCCATACAAAGCTATTACAGTATTATTGACTATATTCTTTACACTGTATATTACATCCCTGACTGAGGCTCATTTCTGTTATAACTGGAAGCTTGACCTCTTCACCTCCTCACCGATTTCCCCATCCCTCTCTCCTCTGACAACCAACGTCTGTTCTCTGTGTCTATGAGTCTGTTTTGCTTGTTTTTCTAGATTCTACATATACGTAAGATCATACGGTATTTTAGGTTTTTGGTGTTTATAATTTTTTGGCTGTGCTGAGTCTTCCTTGCAGCTTGTGGACTCTTCTTCGGGGGACTCAGGTTTTCTCTAGTTGCAGCACTCAAGCTTCTCTTGCTGTGGAGCACGGGCTCTAGAGCCCACGGGCTCAGTAGTTGTGGTGGGTGGGCTTAAATGCTGCACAGCACACGGGAGGGATCTTAGTTCCCTGACCAGGGATCAAACCCATGTCCCCTGCATTGCTGATTCTTATCCACGGGGCCGCCAGGGAAGTCCTGGCCACATGGTATTTGTCTTTCTCTATATGACTTACTTCACTTTAGCATAATACCCTGTAGGTCCATGTTGTCACAAATGGCAGAATGGCAGGATTGCCTTCTTTTTTTAATGGTGTGGCATGCAGGATCCTAGTTCCCTGACCAGGGACCGAACCTGTGTCCCTTGCAGTGGAAGTGCAGAGTAAAGAGTATCCACTGGGCCACCAGGAAAGTCCCAGGATTTCCTTCCTTTTTATGCTGAGTGGGAACCTGAAGGCTCATGGATGAAATTAATCAAGGGTGCACTGCTGGGAAGTGATCTTTATCGCACAGTCACTCACTCAATATGTCACACTTCAGACCAGTATTTCTTATTTTCTGTTGTTTTTATTTTTTATTAGGTTTGTACAAACTGTACATTTTTTTCTTAAGAAAAAACATGAAAAAACATGAAGAAAAAACATGTTATTCCTAAGTACACAGTTATAATAATGTCACATATCCATATATGATTTTCTTTTTGTTGATTTTACTTTTTTTTTTTTTTTAACAAAGTATATAGGGTTTCCCAGGTAGCTCAGTGGTAAAGAATCTGCCTGCCAACTTGGGAGATGCAAGAGATGTGGATTTGATCCCTGGGTCAAGAAGATCCCCTGGAGGAGGGCATGGCAACCCATTCCAATTTTCTTGCCTGGAAAATTCCATGGACAGAGGAGCCTGGCAGACTACAGTCCACGGGGTTGCAAAGAGTTGGACATGACTGAGCACATATGTGCACATACACACACACAAAGTGTACAGAGAGAGGAATATATGATATTTAATAGGACATTTCTATAGGTTTTTTTTTCCAGACTGGTGTTTCTATCTTTTAATGTTCCTATCTGTTTGTTCAAATATCTTCACCCAGGCAGAATTTTTATGCTTTTATTAATCCTTTAGGAGAAATATTTTGAAATTTCTATTTTTTAAAAAAATCTATCCTATGGGCACAGTACTTATTTTCTGGTTTCTCCGTGAAGCCTTCCTTGTTGTGTTTCCCAGGAGTCTAGGAAAAGCGAATGCGTGGGGGTTGAATGAGCAGTGATGAATGAATGAATGGCTGGATCAGCAAGGGTGTGAAATGCCGTGACGGTGCGTGATGTGTGTCAAGTACAGTGCGGAATCTTTGGAGCACCGTTCTTGCCTTTCTGCTGTAAGCCACAGGGTACTCACACCATGGGTACCGTGCGAGACCCAGGCACACAGCTGTGTTAGGAGCACAGGCTGGGGCTGAGCGGGGTCCCAGCAGCGCATCAGGGCTGTGAGGTAGGAGGAACGAGAGGGCTGTTCTTTTCCTCAGGTCCAGCAGAGAGCCCTCCACACTGGCTGTGATTATTTCGAAAGCAGAAGCCACCAGGGGGTTCAAGCCTATGCCCTGGGTTCCACCATGGTGAGGTGGTCTGGGGGACGAGGAGGCACCCTCAGAGGGTTTGGAGAAGGAACAGTCTGGGAGGTAGGTGACCACCCAGGTGACTGAGCCAAACAGGCTGGTCTGTGTGACCTGCTGCTGCTGATCTGAGATGACGGCAGTGGGGCCTGCTGGAGGGTTGGCAAC
>NW_011495042.1:521917-523398 GCF_000754665.1 Bison bison bison
CTTGAATGAGCAGGTCCAGGGGGCAGTGGGATGGAAGCAAGATTCAAGCAGGCTCAGGAATGGGCGGAGAGGCAGCCACCGTGTGCCAAAGGCCGCCTGCCTGGGGCTCTTTGCGTGGAGGCTGCAGGGCCCCATGCTTTGGGTCTGTGGGCTTCCAGCCCAGTTCACATTTTGCAGTGCCTTGTGCGGCCATGGCCAGCTGTTCTCCCCGGACCCCTTCCTCCTGAGAGAGGCTGTCTCCTCCTCTCCTCCCAGCCCGATCCCAGCCACCTTATGCTTCATGTCTGACTCTGGCAGCCCCACTAGCTGCAGCCCCCCAGGCTCCTCTATCCATTTCATTTACCAGGCAAGAGTACTGGAGTGGGCAGCCATTTCCTCCTCCAAGGATCCTCCCGACCCAGGGATCAAACTCGCATCTCCTGTAGCTCCTGCCTTGCAGACGGATTCTTTACCTGCTGAGCCACCAGGGAAGCCCAGCCACCTACCCATCTCCATTCACTCACCAAAGTCCACACAGCCCTGCCCACCGCCCTGGGTGGAGGGCGGCCGGGCAGGATGCATCCTCCTGTGGCCACACCAGTGCTGTGGTGCATCTGGCCTCGTTGGAAGCGTCTGTCTGTCTGCTCCTTGGATGGGGCAACCCTGGGTAGAAGGTATTGTCCGACAAGGTAGAACCCATTGTCCGTCTCTTCTGGGCACTGTCAGCCTTAGCTGAGCTGGGCTCAGTCTATACTTCCTGAAGGGATGGGTGAGCCCAGGAGACCCAGCGTGACTACCTAGTGAAGACCGCCCTTATTGCTCGAGGAACAGTCTGGGCTCCCAGAGGAGGAAGGCGACCCTCAGGCCAGGGCACACTGGAGCAGGTGCTCAGACTTTGCTTGGTTTTCCGTCCCCCACCAGAGCTCACAGTCTGACCGCTTCATCCATCATCAGAGGTCCATGGGGTTACCTTCAGCTGTGTGGTTGGTTGGCGGGGACACCGACCCTTTGTGATGGGGCTGGGCTGGCATTGGAGCATGAGACGAGGACTGGCTGGCAGGGAAATCAGAGCAGCCCTTCTGCCAGCGGCTCCTCTGGCTTTCACGTAAGAGGATTAGGGCTCGGGATGCCAGACAAGGGGCTTTTATTCTCAGCGCTGTGTTTTCATTGCAGAGCCTTTGGAGAGAGGAGGCTCAGAAGTTGGGGAGGGACCGCCAGGTCTCTCACCTGCCAAGCCCTGCAGTTTAGGGGAGCACAGGGAGCCCCAGCCCCACAAGTGGGATGGCTGACACCCAGCCTGGTCCAGAGGCCTGAGCTCCATGGGAGCCCCAGGATCCTGGGGTGTCAGGATGGAAGGAAGCATACACACGGGTTCCAGCCTCCATTGAAATCTCCATGGGGGAAACTGAGGCCCAGAGAGAGGTCGTGACTCTCCCAGGGTCACTCAGCGAGGGAGGGCCTGGAGGGAGGAGCAGGAGGCACAGCGGCTCCTGGGCTGGCCT
>NW_011495042.1:523498-525080 GCF_000754665.1 Bison bison bison
CTGGGAGTTAGGCCTGACGACAGCACCGAGGCCGATTCCTTTCCCCCATTGATTAGTTTTGCCTGCTCTCGAATTTCTTATAAACAGAAGCATACAGTACATACTCCTTCGCGTAAGACTTCTTTCTCTCAGCCTCATGACTTTGGGAATCCAGTGGATCCGAACTTTGTTCCTTTTTATCTCTGCATGGATTCCATAGTGGGCTTCCCTTCTGGTGAGTTGGCTCACCAGAAAAGAACCCACCTGCCAATGCAGGAGACGTGGGTTCCATCCGGGGTCAGGAAGATCCCCTGGAGGAGGGCATAGCCACCCACTCCAGTCTCCTTGCCTGGAGAATCCCAAGGACAGAGGAGTCTGGCGGGCTCTGGTCCATGGGGGTCACAAAGAGTTGGACATAACTGAGCATACACACATGGTTTCTGTGGGTCCGGAATTTGGGAGCATTTCAGCTGGGTGGTTCTAACTTGGGGTGTCTCTCTAGGTTGCAGTTAGAGGCTGCACGGACTGGGGTCACCACGTTGAAGCCTCCTTGGCTCATGTGTCTGGTGTCTAGCCTGATTTGAGACCAACAGCTGGAGACTGACCCCACTGGGACTCTCTGAGTGTCTCCCTCTGTCTCCCTGTGGTCTTCCCACTTGGACTGTCCAGTAGAGAAATCCCAAAGCAGACAGATGGGTATGTAGCTCCCAGGGCTCCAAAGGTGGATGTCTGCAGACAGCCTGGTGGGACTGATTTGCCTTCTTAAACCCAGCTTTGGAAATCACATAAAGTCACTTCTGCCATCCTCTTGGTCAAGGCAATTACAGAACCCTGCCTAGGTTTAAGGGCAGGAATCATAGATACCCTCACCCCCACCCCACCGCCCAGTGTAGCATCAGCGTCATGTTGTAAGAAGATGTGGAATGGGATACGTACTAGTGTGTGCTGGATACCATCTGCCCCAGGAGATAGCATAAGGATGAAGGTCAGAAGGAGGGGAAGGGGCAGCCTGGTGCAGATCATATACACGAAGGAAGAGCACTCCAGGCAGAGGGAACCAGTTGGAAGTAACCACCTGCCATTCTCAAGAACCAGCAAGAAGGCCAAGGAGGTGGGGAGGAGTGAGTGATGGGGAGACTGGTAAAAGGCATGAGATCAGAGATGTAACCTGGGAGGCCTGGGGGGCTGGAGCAAGGAGCAGGAGCGGGCAGCCCGGGGAGGCCAGGTGAGGACTCCGGCCTTTATTAGGAGGGAGCCTTGGGGTGGAATTAAAAAGCAGAGACATTACTTTGCCAACAAAGGTCCATCTAGTCAAGGCTATGGTTTTTCCAGTAGTCATGTATGGATGTGAGATTTGGACTATAAATAAAGCTGAGCGTTGAAGAATTGATGGTTTTAAACTGTGGTGTTGGAGAAGACTCTTGAGAGTCCCTTGGACTGCAAGGAGATCCAAAGGAAATCAGCCCTGAATATTCATTGGAAGGACTGATGTTGAAGCTGAAACTCCAATACTTTGGCCACCTGATGCGAGGAGCTGACTCATTTGAAAAGACCCTGATGCTGGGAAAGATTGAAGGCGGGAGGAGAAGGGGATGACAGAGGA
>NW_011495042.1:525180-530802 GCF_000754665.1 Bison bison bison
TGACAGAGGATGAGATGATTGGATGGCATCACGGACTCAATGGACATGAGTTTGGGTAAACTCTGGGAGTTGGTGATGGACAGGAAGGCCTGGCATGCTGCAGTCCCTGGGGTTGCAAGGAGTTGGACACGACTGAGTGACTGTTTTTCTTTTTCTTTCTTTCTATGGGGTGGTGAGGAGTCAGGGTGGTGGGGACACTACTGAGGAGCAAGAAAGCCCGTGAACCGTCCACTGCTGCGCTTCCAGAGAGAGAGGTAAGGATGCCAGTGAGCCAGGCTTCTGGCCAAAGGTCTGTAAATCAAGTGTGTAACCCTCAGGGCTGATTGTTGATATTGTTTAGTCGATCAGTCATGTCTGACTCTTTGCGATCCCATGGACTGCAACACGCCAGGCTTCCCTGTCCTTCACTTTCTCCTGGAGCTTGCTCAAACTCATGTCCATTGAGTTGATGATGCCATCCAACCATCTCATCCTGTGTCGTCCCCTTCTCCTTCTGCCGTCCATTTTTTCCAACATCAGGGTGTTTCCAATGAGTCTGTTCTTTGCATCAGGTGGCCAAAGTATTCGAGCTTCAGCTTCAGCATCAGTCCTTCCAATGAATATCCAGGGTTGATTTCCTTTGGGATGGACTGGTTTGATCTCCTTGCTGTCCAAGGGACTCTCAAGAGTCTTCTCCAGTACCACAGTTCAAAAGCATCAGATCTTTGGCACTCAGCTTTCTTTATGGTCCAACTCTCATATCTGTACATGACTACAGGAAAAACCATAGCTTTGACTAGACAGACCTTTGTTGGCAAAGTAATGTCTCTGCTTTTTAATATGTTGTCTAGGTTTGTCATAGCTTTTCTTCCAAGGAGGAAGTGTCTCTTAATTTCGTAGCTATAGTCCCTGTCTGCAGTGATTTTGGAGCCCAAGAAAATCAAGTCTGTCACTTTTTCCCCCATTTATTTGCCATGAAGTGATGGGACTGGATGCCATGATCTTACTTTTTTGAATGTTGAGTTTTAAGCCAACTTTTTCACCCTCCTCTTTCACCTTCATCAAGAGGCTCTTTAGTTCCCCTTTGCTTTCTCCCATAATGGTAGTGTCATCTGCATATCTAAGGTTATTGATGTTTCTCCTGGCAATCTTGATTCCAGTTTGTGCTTCATCCAAACTTTCATTTTGAATGATGTACTCTTAATATAAGTTAAATAAGCAGGGTGACAATATTCAGCTTTGACATACTTCTTTCCCAGTTTGGAACCAGTCGGTTGGTTGTTCCATGTCTGGTTCTAAGTGTTGCTTTTTGCAGGGCTAGTTAGCTGGCAGCTTTAGCCAGTGTCTGCTGCCCTCTGGTGGACATGCAGGATATCACCTCAGCCTGCTTTCAGCTTTTGCCTGCAGGCTATGGACTTGGCAGGTTCATCTACAACTTGGGGCTATAAAAACTCTTGTTACAGAAGGTGGAGGTGTCAGGCACTTGGAGGAAGCAACTGATTAACTTTGAGACAGGACGGCAGGGGTTAACTATGGTAGAAATAGACGTGTGTTTGGAGCAGAGCTGGGGCAGGTCTGCGTCTTGTTTTCCAGCAGCCCTAGTTGGCAGCATCCAGGAGGGAGGTGGGGCTGCAGGAGGCACCAGGCCGAGGCGCTGTGGAGCAGGTGCTGCAGAGAGGGGGACAAGGTGAAGACAAAGGGTGCTTGCCAGTGGTCAGTGACAAGGGCCCTGGCCCTTCGGGTTTGCAGAAAAGAATTTCCACAAAGACAGAAAGTAGTGAACCAAGTAAAATGTTTCTTAGGAGGAAAAATAGTACAGTACTTGTGGATAGACACATGGGCAGATTCAGAGGGCGGGTCCCTGAGTTGCGCCCTAGTGGCAGTTTGAGTTATTTTTATGTGATATTTCCTCCAGGTTTCCTTTGGCCAATCATTCTGACTTGCCTGGTTCACAGTCCATATTTGATGTACCTCAGGATCTTCCCAGGTGTGCGTACGCATCTCTTGGCCAAGATGAATTCTACCGCAAAGGCCTATGGGTAGAACATCCCTTGACATGACTCCCCTTTGGCCTCCAAGGAGCCTTCTCTGTGCATGTGCGGTCGAGGAGGTCTCCTGACTTTAGAAACGAGAAATATGTGGTCTATGCAGGCTCTGGCCTCCTCCCTGCTATTCTTATCTTGGAGTTTAGGAGGTCAATAGAGAATGAATCTCCAGTTGCTTGAGGGTGGGGGCATATTTGCCTCCTGCCTCAACTGAAAGCATTGCTGCTGTAGAAACCTAGGAGCCTACACTCTGGCAGCTGTTGCAACTTCCTCCCTCTGCCACAGCCCAAGGTCACCTACTGCTGCTGCTGACGCTGCCAGAAGAGTCACAGGCAGCAGGGGGAAAAAAGGCTTCTCACAGCTGGCAAAGCAGTCTGGAGGGCGTAGCTTTCAGGCTTCCAGCCCCTTCTGTACAGAAATGAGCACTGCAGTCCAGGGGCAGTATCAGCCTCTCAACTGCTATGTGACCCTCCCGCCTTCTCTCTTTTGTTCCTCCAGTGCCTTCCAACACCCTCTTACTCAATTTTCTGCATCAAATCCTTCTTCTGTTAGAATTTTCTGTATTGTGTTGGTCTGTCCAGCCTATGCATAAACTATGGCTTGGGGCAAATCCAGGTATTTGGGGACCTGAGGCTTATTCAAAAGGGGAGAGTAATTCTCTTTAAGAAAAGGAATGCAACATTATGAATAAAAAATGAGCTTTCTTAGCTTTATGGTAAAATCATCCTAAATGCCTTATGTAGACACTTGCACATGTGTATCAAAGAGACGTGGTTGAGTATGTTCACACTGTAATAGGAAAAAACTATAACCAACCCATGAGTATTGATAGGAAGATGGATAAACACAGGAAGAGCCAGTATTTTATATTAAAATGACACAGCTTCTCCTCTATCTAAAGATTCAATACAGTATTGATCAAGCTACAGCAAGGTTAAATAAAACGTAGTAATGTTAGGTGCTCAATCATGTCCAGCTCTTTGCAACCCCATGGACTGTAGTCTGCCAGGCTCCTCTGTCCATGGGATATGGGATTCTCCAGGCAAGAATACTGGAGTGGGTTGCCATGCCCTTCTACAGAGGATCTTCCTGACCCAGGAATCAAACCTGGGTCTCCTGCATTAGCAGGCAGATTTTTTTTTTTTAACCATCTGAGAGTGGCTAGTGAGGGAAGCCTGAACAAAATACACTACTTCTAAAAGTGACCTGAGGAATTCCCTGGTGGTCCAGTTGTTAGGATTCCAGGGGCCTGCCAGGGGCCTGGATTCAATCTGTGATTGGGGAACTAAGATCCCCACAGGCTGCATGGCATAAAATAAAATAGTATCCCTTACTTCACCCCAGACACAAAAATCAAATACAGATGGATTAAAGGCTTAAATGTAAAAAGAAAAACTTCACAATTTTTGGAGAAAATCTTATGTATCCTTATGACCTTTGGGGTAAGGAAAACTTTCTTAAACAGCTCATACAATAAAGGACAATTTTGATAAATTTGGGGTCATCAAAAGATAATGCATATGGAGAAGGGAATGGAAACCCACTCCAGTACTCTTGCTTGGGAAATCCCATGGACAGAGGAGCCTGGCGGGCTACAGTCCATGGGGTCACAAAGAGTCGGACACAACTGAGCGACTGAATAACAACCACACACAATCAGGCAGATTGTGATTTGGGGAAATAGTTCCTGATGGAAATGTGGCATAAAATGGAGAATGATGTAGCAATATGGAATATAGAATTTTGTAAGAAATTAAAATTTGTGTACAGAAAAACAGTTGCAAATATTCAAACAATAAAGTCTGTGGCTAAATGGAAAAAAAAAAAAAGATAATCCACAGACTTCCATTTCCATCCAAGTTAAAGTAACAAGGACTAGATTTACCTTCTTGCTTAAAACAACCCCCCCCCCAAAAGCAAAATATGCAAATATATGAAAGAACAACTTTAAGATACTGGATATCAGGTAGCAAAGGACAGTGACCACTGAGAAAAGGGAAAATGACAAAGTGAACCCTCTGATTGTCCCAGCTCACTGCCTCAAATTTCTACGCAGGGAGGAGGAGCTAAGGTGTAGAGATCTTGGAGTGGAAAAGATAGAGCTGAGAGTCTGGGGAGACCAAGGCTGCCATAGATGTCGGACCCAGTACTGGAGAAGAGAGAGTTGCAAAGAGAGAGAACCCAGAGACCTGCAGAGAGTCACCCTCCAGTATTCAGCATGTAAGGGAACTACCCAGGGCTGGGGGAAGTAGCATCAAAAAGAATGAGAGAACTAAATAAACTAGGAGTGGAAGGGAACTTCCTCAACCTGATCCAGGGCATCAGTGAAGAACCCACCATTGGCATCAAACGCAATAGTGAAAGATTGGACGCTTCTCTGCTAAGAGGAGGAACAAAACAAGGATGACTGCCCTGGCCACTCCTATGCTACACTGCATCGGAGGCTCGGGTTGGGCCAAGTAGGCAAGGAAATAAATAAGAAATCCACATTGGAAAGAAAGAAGAAAAACTACCTTTACTTGCAGATGACAAGGTCTGATATATAAAAAATCCTGAGGAATCTGCTAAAAATCTGTTGGAACAAATATTTTATCAGGGTTGCAGGATACAACCCATCTATTCTGATGAATAGACAAAATTGTATTTTTATACACTTGCAGCGAACAGCCTGAAAAATAAAATTTAGAATTTCTCTTTGCAATTGCACAAAAAAGAATAAAACATACAGGAATAAACATAACAGAAGTACAAACTTTATACTCTGAAAGTTGTAAAACACTGAAGGAAATTAAAGAAGATCTAAATGAATGTAGAAGTATCCAAGGTTCATGAATCAAAAAAGCTTAACATCATTAAGATAGCAATGTGCTTCAGATTCATCTACAGATTCAACATAATCCCTATCAGAATCCCAGATGACAGAGATTCTTACTTCACATCATATACAAAAATTAACGCAAGATGGATCGATGACTTAACTGTAAGAGTTCAAACTACATAATTCTTAAAAGACAGCACAAGTGTAAATCTTTATGATCTTGGATTTGGAAATGGATTCTTAGATATGACACCAAAAGCACAAGCAATCAAAGGAAAAACAGTAAATACATTCAGTTCTGTTCAGTTCAGTTGCTCATTCGTGTCTGACTTTTTGCGACCGCATTAATTGCAGCACGCCAGGCCTCCCTGTCTATCACCATCTCCCGGAGTTTGCTCAAACTCATGTCCATTGAGTCGGTGATGCCATCCAACTGTCTCATCCTCTCTTGTCCCCTTTTCCACCCGTCTTTAATCTTTCCCAGCATCACGGTCTTTTCAAATGAATCAGGTCTTCGCATCAGGTGGCCAAAGAATTGAAGTTTCAGCTTGAACATCAGTAGTTATTCTGATGAATATCCATGAATATTCAGGACTGATTTCCTTTAGGATGGACTGGTTGGATCTCCTTGCAGGCCAAGGGACTCTCAAGAGTCTTCTCCAACACCACAGTTCAAAAGCATCAGTTCTTCGGTGCTCAGCTTTCTTTATAGTCCAACTCTTACACCCATACATGACTACTGGAAAAACCATAGCTTTGACTAGACAGACCTTTGTCTGC
>NW_011495042.1:530902-541292 GCF_000754665.1 Bison bison bison
GCTTTTTAATATGCTGTCTAGGTTGGTCATAGCATTTCTTCCTAAGGAGCAAGCATCTTTAATTTCATGGCTGCAGTCACCATCTGCAGTGATTTTGGAGCTCAAGAAAATACAGTCTGTCACTGTATCCACTGCTTCCCCATCTATTTCCCATGAAGTGATAGGACCAGACGCCATGATCTTAGTTTTCTGAATGTTGATTTTAAGCCAACTTTTTCACTCTCCTCTCTCACTTTCATCAAGAGGCTCTTTAGTTCTTCTTTGCTTTTTGCCATAATGGTGATGTCATCTGCATATCTGGGGTTACTGATATTTCTTCCAGCAATCTTGATTCCAGCTTGTGCTTCTCCAGCCCAGCGTTTCTCATGATGTACTCTGCATATAAGTTAAATAAACAGGGTGACAATATACAGCCTTGATGTACTCCTTTCCCAGTTTGGAACCAGTCTGTTGTTCCATGTCCGGTTCCAACTGTTTCTTCTTGACCTGCATATAGATTTCTCAGGAGGCAGGTCAGGTGGTCTGGTATTCCCATCTCTTTCAGAATTTTCCAGTTTGTTGTGATCCACACAGTCAAAGCCTTTGGCGTAGTCAATAAAGCAGAAATAAATGTTTTTCTGGAACTCTCTTGCTTTTTTGATGATCCCCAATGGATGTTAGCAATTTGATCTCTGGTTCCTCTGGCTTTTCTAAATCCAGCTTGAACATCTGGAAGTTCACAGATGGGTCATGGTGGAGAAGTCTGACAGAATGTGGTCCACTGGAGAAGGGAATGGCAAACCACTTCAGTATTCTTGCCTTGAGAACACTATGAACAGTATGAAAAAGCAAAAAGATAGAACACTGAAAGATGAACTCCCCAGGTGGGTAGGTGCCCAATATGCTACTGGAGATCAGTGGAGAAGTAACTCCAGAAAGAATGAAGAGACGGAGCCAAAGCAAAAACAATACCCAGTTGTGGATATGACTAGTGATGGAAGTAAAGTCCAGAGAACAATATTGCATAGGTACCTGGAACGTTAGGTCCGTGAATCAAGCAAGGTGAATTGGAAGACGTCAAACAAGAGATGGCAAGAGTGAACATCGACATGTTAGGAATCAGTGAACTAAAATGGACTGGAATGGGCAAATTTAACTCAGATGACCATTATATCTACTACTGTGAGCAAGAATCCCTTAGAAGAAATGGAGTAGCCATCATAGTCCACAAAAGAGTCTGAAATGCAGTTATTGGGTGCAATCTCAAAAGTGACAGAGTGATCTGTTTGTTTCCAAGGCAAACCATTCTATATCACAGTAATCCAAGTCTATGCCCCAACCAGTAACGCTGAAGAAGCTGAAGTTGAACGGTTCTATGAAGACCTACAAGACCTTATAGAACTATCACCCCAAAATGATGTCCTCTTCATTATAGGGGACTGGGATGCAGAAGTAGGAAGTCAAGAAATACCTGGAGTAACAAGCAAATTTGGCCTTAGAGTACAAAATGAAACAGGGCAAAGGCTAATACAGTTTTGCCAAGAGAACACACTGGTCATAGCAAACACCCTCTTCCAACAACACAAGAGAAGACTCTACACGGACATCACCAGATAGTCAATACCAAAATCAGATTGATTATATTCTTTGCATCCAAAGATGGAGAAGCTGTATACAATCAGCAAAAACAAGACCGGAGCTGACTGTGGCTCAGATCATGAACTCCTTGTTGCAAAATTCAGACTTAAATTGAAGAGAGTAGGAGAAAGCACTAGACCATTCAGGTATGACCTAAATCAAATTCCTTATGATTATACAGTGGAAGTGACAAATAGATTCCAGGAATTAGATCTGACAGACAGAGTGCCTGAAGAACTATGGACAGAGGCTCATGACATTGTACAGGAGGCAGGGATCAAGACTATCCACAAGAAAAAGAAATGCAAAAAGGCAAAATGGTTGTCTGAGGAGGCCCTACAAATAGCTGAGAAAAGAAGAGAAGCTAAAGGCAAAAGAGAAAAGGAAAGATATACCCATTTGAATGCAGAGTTCCAAAGAATAGCAAGGAGAGATAAGAAAGGTTTCCTCAGTGATCAGTGCAAAGAAATAGAGGAAAACAGTAGAATGGAAAAGACTAGAGATCTCTTCAAGAAAATTAGAGATACCAAGGGAACATTTCATGTAAAGATGGGAACAATAAATGACAGAAATTGTTTGGACCTAAAAGAAGCAGAAGATATTAAGAAGAGGTGGCAAGAATACACAGAAGAATATACAGAAAAGAATATACAAAAATACACAGAAGAATCGGAGAAGGCAATGGCACCCCACTCCAGTACTCTTGCTTGGAAAATCCCATGGACGGAGGAGCCTGGTAGGCTGCAATCCATGGGGTCGCTTAGAGTCGGACACGACTGAGTGACTTCACTTTCACTTTTCACTTTCACGCATTGGAGAACGAAATGGCAGCCCACCCCAGTGTTCTTGCCTGGAGAATCCCAGGGACGGGGGAGCCTGGTGGGCTGCCGTCTATGGGGTCGCACAGAGTCAGACACGACTGAAGTGACTTAGCATAGCATAGCATAGCATACACAGAAGAATATACAGAAAAAATCTTCATGACCCAGATAACCACGATGGTGTGATCATTCACCTACAGTCAGATATCCTGGAATGTGAAGTCAAGTGGGCCTTAGGAAGCATCACTACAAACAAAGCTAGAGGAGGCGATGGAATTCCATTTGAGCTATTTCAGATCCTAAAAGATGATGCTGTTAAAGTGTTGCACTCAATATGCCAGCAAATTTAGAAAACTCATCAGTGGCCACAGGACTGGAAAAGATCGATTTTCCTTCTAATCCCAAAGAAAGGCAATGCCAAAGAATGTAAATACATTGGACCTTATCAAAACTGTAACCTTTTTTGCTTCAAAGAACATCATCAAGAAAGTGGGGGTAAGTGAAAAGACAACTCACGGTTGCAGAAAAATGCATAAATTTATTCCTTCAAAATGAGTATTCTCATACCTCAGAGACAGTGTGGGTTCACTTCTAGACCACCACATTGAAGTGAATATCACAATAAAGGGAGTCACATGAATTTATTTGTTTCCCAGTGCATACAAAAGTTTAGTTTACATTATACTATTGATGCTGAAACTGAAGCTCCAATACTCTGGCCACCTGATGCAAAGAGCCAACTCACTGGAAAAGACCCTGATGCTGGGAAAAATTGAAGACGGGTGGAAAAGGGGACAACAGAGGATGAGATGGTTGGATGGCATCACCGACTCAATGGACATGAGTTTCAGCAAGCTCTGGGAGTTGGTGAAGGACAGGGAAGCCTGGTGTGCTTCAGTTCATGGGGTTGCAAAGAGTCAGACACAACTGAGTGACTGAAAAAATACTAGTCTCTTAGGTGTGCAATATCTTTTTGTCTAAAAAGCCAACGACTTGGCAAACCAGAGAAACTAAAGGACATGTTAAAAGAACAGAAGTACAGAATCATTTATTAGAAATTGTTCCATGATTTGGAGGAGGGTTTGTATGGAATTGAATGCTGTGAATTACACAGTGGGTAATTTTGTTTATTGAAGTATATTGAATTGACATGCTTTCTGTTGTACAGAAGTTATTGATCTATCTATATATAACTAAAAATAGATAAACGTAACTAGATAGATAGCTTTTTCCATTATACGTTATCAGTAGATATTGAATATACTGACCTGTGCTACAAGGTAGGTCCTTGTTGGTTATCTAAATTATACATAGAATAGTATGTTAGGGTGTGGCAGTTACATCACAGTACTTTGGGTTGCATTTCCTTAACTGTTAGAGATAGTGAGCACGTTTGGTTGCACTAAGCTTGGTTCAGCTCTAGGAGGGCCCCCACCCCCATCCCCCATCCCCCATCTGGAGACTGTAGTTTCTTCTAGAAGGGACCAGGCAACACAGGTCCCCAGGGGAGAGATTTGCAGCAACAAGAAGGGAACTAGACATGATTCTAATATCTTTAAAACAGATAGGTGTATATCTATATACACAGACACACACACACACAAACACACATACATACATATTGTGAATGCCAGCCTTCTAACTTATTCCTCCTTTCCACTTGGTAATCTTAAGTTTGTTTTCTAAGTCTGTGAGTCTGTTCCTGTTTTGCAAATGATTTCAATTTATATCAGTTTTTCAATTCCAACTTTAAGTAGTAACATGTGATATTTGTCTTTCTCTAAGTTCCCTTGGTATGATCGTGTCCAGGTGATATCTGGTTGTCAGTTTTGTTTGCGTTTCTTTAATAATTAGTCATGTGGATGGAACATGGTATTCTGTGCTATTTTTTAAAGGGTGTGAGTACAGTTTCCCCTCTTGAAATTGAATTCTTGAAAATTCTGATTTTATTTTTTAATGTTTCTTTATTCATGTATTTGGCTGTGTGGGGTCTTAACATGGCCTTGGGAGCTGCTGGGTCTTAGTTCCTGGACCAGGGATGGAACCAGTTTCCCATGCATCGGAAGGAGGATTCCTACCCACTGGACCACAAGGGAAGTCCCAAGTCTGTCCTCTTTTGAATTCTTTTTCGATTCCCTGCCTTTTGACACTTCTTGAGGGCTGCTGTCTGTTACAGCCCCACAGGCTTTGTGAATATGAAGGACCCTTAAGCGTTGGTGGTTGTAAAGTTATTATTAGGAGAAATGTCTACAAGGCGGCAGCACTTCCTTATGCCCCACTCGAACTCAAGCAAGCGGAACTTTCGAAGTCGTTCCTGGTGTGTAAACAAGACTGGAATGTGCCAGCATAAACACCCAAGGGCTTGTATTCCATTATTTCTTTACCCTCACCTTTCTCCCAATGCCCTGCAAGGAATCCCAAACCACTCTATACTTCGGCTGCTGGTTTAAATACCAGCAGCAACTTTAAGGAAGGAGGCTGACCATGGGAGCGTCAGGTCCAAGAGATGTGGAGACCAGGTGACTTTTCAGACCTCTTCCAGGCCAGAGGGTCCAGCATCCTTTGGGTGCGCTTGGCTTGGTTTACCTTTAGGGGCCCCCCTATCCTGAGATAGTGGTTTCCTCCAGAGGGGACGAGGTGCTACCGGGGCATGGAAGGTGTCGCTCGTTTGTGGCACGTTCTCCACTGCTCCCGGTGCCCCAGGACACTCCAGGCTTGAAACCCAAACCCGCTCAGGCTTTCTGGAGGTGAGCCAGCACAGGACACTGAGGCCTGAGCGGAATACAGTAGGTATTTCTTTCTTGTTTCCCTTTCTGTTTACAAATTTGGGCTTTATATTGGAGTGTAATTGATTTACAATGTTTTGTTTGTTTTAAATGTACAGCAAGGTGATACATTTTTATATATACAGAGAGCTGTTCTTTTATGGATTCTTTTCCTGTTCAGCTTATTGGCCAATGTTGTATAGAGTTCCCTGTGCTCACAGTAGATCCCATGTGACTGTCTATTTTATATGTGAATATATATATATATATAAGTTCAGTCGCTCAGTCATGTCTGACTCTTTGTGACTCCATGGACTGCAGCACTGCAAGGCTTCCCTGCCGATATACGTATATGTATATATATATACACACACACACATATATATAAGTGTGTATCTGTGAATGCCAACCTTCTAACTTACTGCTCCTCACTCCCCTTGCCCCTGGGTAATCATAAGTTTGTTTTCTAGGGCTGTCAGTCTGTTGCTACTTGTAAATCAGTTAAATTTTATCACATTTTCAAATTCACACATAAATGGTAACATGTTGTTTTTTTTTTTCTCTTAGTTAACTTTGTATGATCATGTCTCGGTCATTGTTGTTGCTGCAAATGGCATCATCTCACCCTTTTCTATGAGTAATATCGCATTGTAAATATGGGCCATATCTCCTTTCTCCATTCCTGTGTCATTGGGCATTTTGGTGACTTCCCTGTCCTGGTATTGTAAATAGTGCTGCAGTGCTCCTTGGAGTACATGCGACTTTTTGAATGATGGTTTCATCCAAATAGGCCCAGAAGTGGAACTGCAGGATCTTAATGGAGCTCTGGTTTTCCTTTCCTATGGCGCTTCCATAGCACCTTATCAGCTGTTTACATTCCCATACAGGCGCAGGAGGGAAGATTTCCTCTTCTCCATGCCCCTCTCATATTGATTTTTGTAGATTTTTGCAGGTGGCCATTTCTGTCTGGTTGGAGAAGACACCCAGTTGTGAGTTTCACTTACATTTCTTAAATAATTAGCAATGTGGAGCATGTTATCCTGTGCTTTTGTATTAAACAGTGTGAGTGTAGTTTCCCTCTTGCAATTGGATTCTTGAAAGTCGGCTCTGTTTTTTAAAACATTTATTCACTTGTTTGGCTATGTCAGGTCTTAGAGTAGCCCCATGGCATGTGGGATCTTAGTTCCTGGCAGGGATCGACCAGGTGTCCAGTGCATTGGAAGGCGAATTCCTAACCTCTGGACCGCAAGGGAAGTCCCAAGTCTGCCCTCTTTTGAATTCTTTATCGATTCCCTGCCTTTTGACATTTTTTTTTTTTTTTGACATTTCTTGAGGTCAGGTGTCCTTTACAGCCCCGCAGGCTTTGTGAATATGAAGTGCCCTTCAACTGCAGTGGACTGTCCTGGTGGCTCAGTGGTAAAGAATCCGCCTGTAATGCTGGAAGTGCAAGAGATGTGTGGGAGACACGGGTTCTATCCCTGGGGTCAGGAAAATCCCCTGGAGGAAGAAATGGCAACTTTCTCCAGTATTCCTGCCTGGAAAATTCTAAAGAGACAGGGGTAGCGGGCTATGGTCCACGGGGATCACAAAGAGGTGGACACGACTGAGCACGCCCGCCTCCTTGCAGATTAAGCTGCGTGGTTGTCAAGTTGTTCTGCGATGTGTCCACAAGGGGGCAGCACTTCCTCGTGCCTCACTGATAACTCTTGTCTTGTTCAGCCGCCCAATCTTGTTCAACTCTTCGCGACCCCATGGACTGCAGCACACTAGGTTTCCCTGTCCTTCACTAGCTCCAGATATAAATGATATGGAGAAAAATAAAAGAGGGGTGAGGGGAAAGGATAAGAATTGCTGGGGAAGGGACAGTTAAGAACTTAAATAAGATGCTTAGGGAAATTCAGTTCAGTTGCTCAGTTGTGTCTGACTCTTTGTGACCCCATCCATGGACTGCAGAACACCAAGCCTCCCTGTCCATCACCAACTCCTGGAGTTTACCCAAACTCATGCCCGTTGAGTTGGTGATGCCATCCAACCATCTTATCCTCTGTCGTCCCCTTCTCCTCCTGCCTTCAATCTTTCCCAGCATCAGCGTCTTTTCAAATGAGTCAGCTCTTCACATCAGGTGGCCAAAGTATTGGAGCCTCAGCTTCACTATCAGTCCTTCCAATGAACACTCAGGACTGATCTCCTTTAGGATGGACTGGTTGGCTCTCCTTGCAGTCCAAGGGACTCTCAAGAGTCTTCTCCAACACCACAGTTTAAAAGCATCAATTCTTCACATTCAGCTTTCTTTATAGTCCAAATCTCACATCCATACATGACGACTGGAAAAACCATAGCTTTGACTAGACAGACCTTTGCTGGCAAAGTAATGTCTCTGCTTTTTAATATGCTGTCCAGGTTGGTCATAACTTTCCTTCCAAGAAGTAAGCATCTTTTAATTTCATGGCTGCAGTCACCATCTGCAGTGATTTTGGAGCCCCCCAAAATAAAGTCTCTCACTGTTTCCGCTGTTTCTCCATCTATTTCCCATGAAGTGATGGAACCAGATGCCATGATCTTAGTTTTCTGAATGTTGAGGTTTAAGCCAACTTTTTCACTCTCCTCTTTCACTTTCATCAAGAGGCTCTTTAGTTCTTCTCCACTTTCTGCCATAAGGGTTGTGTAATCTGCCTATCTGTATATCTGAGATTATTGATATTTCTTCTGGAAATC
The DNA here is from genome assembly GCF_000754665.1 of Bison bison bison. Classification (NCBI taxonomy): domain Eukaryota; kingdom Metazoa; phylum Chordata; class Mammalia; order Artiodactyla; family Bovidae; genus Bison; species Bison bison. The sequence goes on from NW_011495042.1 coordinate 538,821, forward strand.
TTGATTCTAGCTTGTGCTTCATCCAACCCAGCGTTTCTCATGATGTACTCTGCATATAAGTTACACAAGCAGGGTGACGATATACAGCCTTGATGTACTCCTTTTCCTATTTGGAACCAGTCTGTTGTTCCACGTCCAGTTCTAACTGTTGCTTCCTGACATGCACACAGATTTCTCAAGAGGCAGGTCAGGTGGTCTGGTATTCCATCTCTTTCAGAATTTTCCACAGTTTATTGTGATGCACACAGTCAAAGCCTTTGGTGTAGTCAATAAAGCAGAAATAGATGTTTTTCTGGAACTCTCTTGCTTTTTCGATAATCCAGTGGAAAATTGGCAATTGATCTCTAGTTCCATGGAGGCTTGGGGAAGGCCTCGCTGATAAACTGACATGTGAACAAAGACCTGAAAGAAGTGGCGTTTTTTGTTTTGTTTTTTCTTTAACGGCTGCAGCCCAGGGAGGGTAAACAGTGCAAAAACCTCAAGGAGAAGCATGCAGGGCGTGTTCCAACCCTACTTGGTCAGTGACCCTACCCAGATAACCTGTCTTATTCCAAAACCTACCCCCATCCCACCGTTATTCCTTTATCCAGCTTCATTTTATCCCCCACACAGAATTTTTCAATGTATTATTCCATGTTTATTACGTCTGTTTTCTGTTTTATGCGAGAGCGAGCGTCTTTGCCTGTCTGGTTCGCCCATTGCAGCCAAAGCCTTTAGTAGTGTGAGGCACACCGCAGAAGCTTGACAGGAGGCTCTGGGATGAGAAGAACGCGCGGTTGAGGTAAGGAAGAAGAGACCCGACCTCCTGATGCCTTGGTTGGGGGAAACTCTCTGCGAGTGGAATACAGGTAAGAAGCCCGCAAGGCTCAGCGTCCAGATTCCCCCGGCCTGGTGCGCGTCTCTGCGCATGCGCCGAGAGCGGCCGATCCGCGCGTTTCATTGGCTGCGGCCAGGGGAATTGCGCATGCGCACTCCTCCCGCGTGTTCCTGTGTGGTGGGTTTTGCTCTCCAGCCTCCTCTGTATCCGTGGCAGCCCATCTTCCCATCCGGGGCCCCCGTGCGTTCTGGAGCTCGGAATGTTCCCAGAACTCAATAACCTTCTCAACACCACCCCTGAAGGGGCGGAGCAGGTAAGAGGTCGCAAGGTCGAGGAGGAGGTTGGATTCTGGGAGCGCGGCCCAAGACCGGACACCCGGATGAAGCGCGCGCAGACCCGTGGGAAATCACGTGATGTCCGTGGCCGGGGGGGTGCCTGGGAGTTGTAGTCCGCAGAGGGCCCGCCCCCGAGGCTGGGCTGGACGCTTAGGCCTGCGAAAGGTGGGCATCCTGCGCGTTTTCGAAGGTCGCGTGCGCCCTTGAAAGACCGCAGCAAGCACGTTATACGTTTGGGTTGACTTAAGTGTATAGGCGACCCTTGTGCGTGTTCACCGTGGTGGGAGCCCTAGCGCCCAGAGGTTGGTGGTGGTGGTTTAGTCGCTCTGTCCGTGTCCGACTCTTTGTGACCCCATGGACCGTAGCCCGCCAGTCTCTTCTGTCCGTGGGATTCTCCAGGGAAGAATACTGGAGTGGATTACCATTCCCTTCTCCAGGGGATCTTCCCGACGCAGGGATGGAACTGCCTGTCCCGCGTCTCTTGCCTTAACAGGCGGTTTCTTGACCACTGAGCCACCTGGAACACCCCACCCCCCGCCCCGCCCACCATCATAAGGGAGCAACTTCCTAACGACCTTAAGCCCCCTCTGTCCCGGGAGCACTCGGCAGGTTTCAGCGAACACTTCTGCTCGTCTTCCTCCTCATGGTTTTGAACAGTGCTCTCTGAAGCTGCTCGCAGCCAACGTTTGATTGCACAACCCCGCCTTTGGCACCACAGCCTGCCTACTCTGTTTTCTTCGCTCTCTCCTTTCCACGGTCTACAGCAACTCAAAAATGTTCATGCGTTAGTCCGAGGGTTGCCTCTCCTAGGAACATAGGTGATTTATTTCATAACTCCTGTCTTTCTGATGAAATGGTAAGCTCGTCCAGGCGGCCAAGACACCTAGTGTGTAAAGTCTTTTTGTTACTCCATCAGTTCACTTCAGTCTCAGTCATGTCTGACTCTTGGCTACCCCATGAATCACAGCACGCCAGGCTTCCCTGTCCATCACCAACTCCCGGAGTTCACTCAAACTCATGTCCATCGAGTCGGTGATGCCATCCAGCCATCTCATCCTCTGTCGTCCCCTTCTCCTCCTGCCCCCAATCCCTCCCAGCATCAGAGTCTTTTCCAATGAGTCAACTCTTCGCATGAGGTGGCCAAAGTACTGGAGTTTCAGCTTTAGCATCATTCCTTCCAAAGAAATCCCAGGGCTGATCTCCTTCAGAATGGACTGCTTGGATCTCCTTGCAGTCCAAGGGACTCTCAAGAGTCTTCTCCAGCACCACAGTTCAAAAGCATCAATTCTTCAGCGCTCAGCTTTCTTCACAGTCCAACTC
>NW_011495042.1:541392-546820 GCF_000754665.1 Bison bison bison
CAAAGTAATGTCTCTGCTTTTGAATATGCTATCTAGGTTGGTCATAACTTTTCTTCCAAGGAGTAAGCGTCTTTTGATTTCATGGCTGCAGTCACCATCTGCAGTGATTTTAGAGCCCCATGAAATAAAGTCTGACACTGTTTCCCTGTTTCCCCATCTATTTCCCATGAAGTGATGGGACTGGATGCCATGATCTTCGTTTTCTGAATGTTGAGCTTTAAGCCAACTTTTTCACTCTCCACTTTCACTTTCATCAAGAGGCTTTTTTGTTCCTCTTCACTGTCTGCCATAAGGGTGGTGTCATCTGCATATCTGAGGTTATTGATATTTCTCCTGGCAATCTTGATTCCAGATTGTGCTTCTTCCAGTCCAGCGTTTGTCATGATGTACTCTGCATATAAGTTAAATAAGCAGGGTGACAATATACAGCCTTGACGTACTCCTTTTCCTATTTGGAACCAGTCTGTTGTTCTGTGTCCAGTTCTAACTGTTGCTTCCTGACCTGCATACAGGTTTCTCAAGAGGCAGATCAGGTGGTCTGGTATTCCCATCTCTTTTCAGAATTTTCCACAGTTCATTGTGATCCACACAGTCAAAGGCTTTGGCATAGTCAATAAAGCAGAAATAGATGTTTTTCTGGAACTCTCTTGCTTTTTCCATGATCCAGCGGATTGGCAATTTGATCTCTGGTTCCTCTGCCTTTTCTAAAACCAGCTTGAACATCTGGAAGTTCACGGTTCACGTATTGCTGAAGCCTGGCTTGGAGAATTTTGAGCATTACTTTCCTAGCGTGTGAGATGAGTGCAATTGTGCGGTAGTTTGAGCATTCTTTGGCATTGCCTTTCTTTGGGATTGGAATGAAAACTGACCTTTTCCAGTCCTGTGGCCACTGCTGAGTTTTCCAAATTTGCTGGCATATTGAGTGCAGCACTTTCACAGCATCATCTTTCAGGATTTGAAATTGCTCAACTGGAATTCCATAGTCCCAGGCAAATAGTTTTCAGTAAATCCTTGTGCATTTTAATTGCCCCGCAGTTTTTCTCTGCCCAAGCCTCCAGATGGCGCTGCTGTCCTTGCCAGTTCCTACTTACTAGCACCTCCAAAGACCAAACCGAGGGCTACAATGAGGGATAGAAGTGGGCACCAGGAAATGACAGTGCCAGGGGTAAACTTCAGAGTCTGCTAGTGTAATCTTTCATATTTTATGAGAGGAAAAAATATCAGGACAACAGAGAGATGACCTTCCCTATCACTGACAAGGAACAAAGGCTGACTGGAGCGGGACAGCCAGCCCCTGCAAAGGCCATCTTTGGAGGTCTTTCCCGGGCTCTCCACAATGAGAGCTCTGCCTGACGCAGTTCCCAAGGCCACTGGGAGGAGGACTTTGATCCCGGCTGTCTCTTGGAACAACTGCTTTCTCATCCCCTGCCTATGGGACAGAATTGGCATAAGGATTAGAGTTAGGGAGGACATTGGATTAAATGACCTTTTAGAAGACCCCTTGCAATATGGAAAGTCAGTGATTTTTATTGGGTTCTGATGGTAAAATCTTACTTTGTTCAGGATTTAATTTTCTCAATGGCACTCCACTCCAGTACTCTTGCCTGGAAAATCCCATGGACGGAGGAGCCTGGTGGGCTGCAGTCCATGGGGTCGTGAAGAGTCAGACACGACTGAGCGACTTCACTTTCACTTTTCACTTTCATGCATTGGAGAAGGAAATGGCAACCCACTCCAGTATTCTTGCCTCCCCTGTCCCAGGGACAGGGGAGCCTGGTGGGCTGCCATCTATGGGTTGCACAGAGTCGGACATGACTGATGTGACTTAGCAGCAGCAGCAAGACTGGAGAGGAGTGAGGAAAAGAAGGGATTTTGTTCTCCGTTGCCTGGGGAAGATGATAGCTTGAGATAGGCTTGCCCAAAATAAGTATGTTTAATACAGATCACTTTCATTGTTGGTTTTTTTATAATTTTTACTTATTTTCTTCTTTTTCTGGTTAAATACACAAATACACACACACATGAGTCTCCAGGTATAGAAATTTAAAAGTAGACACAATCCACTAGATTTTGACACTCAGTTGACCTCTTTCCAGGGAGTCTAATACATCTTTTTGTGTTCTTCTTAACTTTTAGGGGAAGCTGACTCTACTCTGTGATGCCAAGACAGATGGCAGTTTCCTTGTGCACCACTTTCTCTCCTTCTACCTCAAAGGTATAAGACTATAGAAAAAGAAAACCCAAGGCCGGGGCGGGGGATGGGGGCGGAAAGAGGCCTGTTTCAGGTAGCACTAGAAATAGTATTAACTAGTCAGGCCTTTGGTGTTTGGGTAACCAGATGGCTATTTGTTAGTTAATGGGATTAATGGCCCATCTTGTTCCCACCTCTACCATACCAGCGACTGCCGTGTATTCACTGTATCCAGTATTGCCTTCCATTTCTCCACCCCCTGTGCAGGCACTGACTCCCTTAGGGCCTTGTGTGGCCTCTTCATTCTGTTGATCCTTGGGCCTTGGGTGGTTTGAAGTCTCGAGGCATCAACCCGTTAACACTTTGCCCTGGCAATAGATGCTTCCTAAGGAACAGAGGCGGGAAAAAAACAGAAAACAGCTTTGCAGTTCACATACAGAAATCGATTAGAAGAAGAAAACAGCCAAATGAAAAATAAAGACTTAACTGATTCTCCTTGAGTCCCCACTGAGCCAGGCCAGGATACAAGGTTGACCTTTGGCACTCTGAGTTGTAATCATTTACAGCTTTGAAAGTGATTTTCCTTTCTAGATGGTGTTATTGTCAGCTTATACAGAGCAAGAGCATCTACAGATAAGTTCTTAGAATTAATTAAGTTCATAAGGTAGCTAGAGTTTCTTTGTGTTCTTATATCCTCGGGTATTAGACTGGTTTAAAAATTCAGTTGTATCTCTGTAACCAACAAGGAGTTAGAAAAATACAGCTTTTTAAAAACTATAATGTATTTTCAGGGGAACAAACTAAGGTTCCTGGTGATACATCTCACAGGTAAAGTACATCTCAGAATCAATGAAATAAGATATAATTATTAATATAAGGTATAATTATTAATATGAAAAAAGTACATCTTCAAGTCAAATTGAGTATGTCAGGTTGCAAGGCATGGGTTCTCTAGATCTGCCTCAGTTCTTTTGTTTCCAGAGGCAAGAAGTATCTGAGACTGATTGTAAATAGAGAGTTGGTTAAAAATCAGTTTATTTTGTTTTCCAGCCAATTGTAAAGTCTGCTTTGTGGCCCTCGTCCAGTCCTTTAGTCACTATAATATGGTGGGGCAGAAGCTGGTAAGTATGTTAGACCTCTGTGATGAGACCCCTGAGTGAGTGTGTGCGCCAGGCATACGTATGCTGTCAGGCTGGGCTTCCCTGTTTGGGTTGCAGGGAACTTAGAAAGGGAAGGACTAAGGAAATCATGGGATCCTGAACCCTTTATCTGAAGGGCAAGGGCAGCATCTCTGCGTGTTTTGTTCATTTGTCAAGTGTTTAGAACCAGACCTGTTATGGATTAAATCAAACCCTTCTCCACTGAGTCTGGACCAGTTAAGGTTTCTTCCTTCTCAGGGTGAACATTAATCTTGTCCCCAGTGGGTTAGAGATCACAGCTTGGTCTCTGCCCAGCTGAGTACCTCCCACTGTCTCTCCCTTAGTGTAGGGCTTTTGTCACACGCCCCTCACCTTATCTTGGTTTGCCCCTTGTCTTACTAAATGCAGCCATGCAAGAGTAAGATGTCTGAGAGGCTGGTGACCCTCCTGGCACCTCACCTGGCACATTACTTGTGACCTGTGACCAGGTGAATTTTTGGGGCTCTTGTTGTTACGTGTTTTTGGTTTAAGTCAGGCTCAGAGTGGGAGAGAACCAGGCCACGCATCAGCAGTGATCTTCGAAATGACAGCCTTACTGTCAGTCCTCTTCTCTGATGGGGGGAACCAGTGAGAGATCGAGAGGGTTTCCCATGCTTTGCAGGGAAGGGAGAAGTTCCTGTGCCAGAGGTCAGAGCACAGGCTCAGGGAGCACAGTCGTGTCAGGAACACGGTTGCATTCCAGGTCGGTGAGGCGTGCGTTTGGCCCTGGCATCTGTGAGCTAGGATGAGAAAGGTGTGTATTCTCATATCTGGTTTGGCTGCTTTTCCTGTTACCTTTGACTCACCAACCCGGCAGGAATGGCATGCACAGCTCTGGGTGTGCCCAGCACTAGAGCGTGAGTTTCCGTCCTCTTGCTGTAGCGCTGTTCTTACATCAGTACAGTAGTCATGAGCAAGAGCAAAGGAGACGGTCAGGAGTCCTTCTCTCTGCCAGGAGGGCCGTTGTTGCTAATGGTGCTACACAGTGAACACCAGTGTGTGACTGAGCGATCAAGGCCTGGTCTGGGGACACAAGGAGTCTGAGTTCTACGTCACCTGCTGCTTCTGCAGAACCGCGGGTTGCATGTCTGGACAGTGTCACCATCACGGGATGTTGAAATGCAGATTCCCAGGCCCTGCCCCTAAGGCTTCTGGCTCTGGAGTAGGGCCCAGAGATCTGCATTTTAATCAGGTATCTCAGGAGATTCTTGTTTTTATTTTTAATTTTTGGTTATGTTGGGTCTTCATTGCTGAGGGTGCTTTTCTCTTGCTGTGGTGCATGGGCTTCTCATTGCAGTGGATTCTCTTGTTGGGAAGCACAGGCTCTAGGGCATGTGGGCTTCAGTAGTTCTAGTTCCCAGGCTTAGAGCACATGCTCCACAGTTGTGGTGCAGGGGCTTAATTGCTCTTGACACATGTGGGATCCTCCCAGTTCAGGGATCAAACCCGTATCTTCTGTATTAGCAGGCAGATCTTTACCACTTAGCCACCAAGAAAGCCCTCAGGAGATTCTTAATTACATGGTTCATAAAGACCCATGTTTACGAAGCACTGATCGGGAGCAGGGGTTGAGCAGCCACAGTCTGCACCCCCTGTTTTCTGTACGTGAAGTTTTATTGGAGCACAGCCACCCCCATCTGTGGCTGCTATGAGAGCAGAGTTGAGTTGTTGCAACAGAGACTGTCACCCCACCACCACGTTACTATTTACTTTCTGTTTTTAAATGTACTTTATTTTGTAACTACATGCCCTTAAAAAGGCAACTTTATATTACTATCATAAAGTAAAAAGCAGTACTAGGTAAAAAATAAGTATATAAGCAAAAGAAAGTAAGTTTTTTAAGAAATGTGACAAGTAGAGACTTCCCTGGTGGTCCAGTGGCCAAGACTTTGTGTCCCCAGTGAAAGGGGCCCGGATTCGATCCCTGGTCAGGGAACTAGACCCCTCATGGTGCAGCAAAAGAGCCTGCGTGCCACAACTAAGACCCAGTGCAGCCAAGTAAGAAAAGAAGAGAGTTAACAAAAAAAATTTGTTTTAAGAAAATGTGAAAACTACATGT
>NW_011495042.1:547301-561610 GCF_000754665.1 Bison bison bison
AGGCAGCCAGACGCACGTCCGCAGGGCTCCAAACGGGCCCGGCGCCCTCTCAGGAGCTGGCGTCCTGGAGTCGTGAGCCCCTTGGTGCCAAGTCCTCTCCGATGAGGCCCCCGCCAGCCCAGGAACTCACTCTCCTCTCCATGGTCGGGTGCAGGGTGTCAGCCTGACCACAGCGCGGGAACGCGGGCAGCTGGTGGTCCTCGAGGGTCTCAAGTCCACGGTGGACATCTTCTTCCGGCCCCGGGAGGAGCCGCACCCCCTGCAGTTCCTCAGGTCAGTCAGCCCGCAGGTGGGCCCCGCCCCGGGTCTCCGTGTAACCCCTTTCTCTCTCCCCGACGTAGGAGGGCAGAGCCGGCTGCAGAAGGCAGGCACTGCCCGGGTGTCTCGGCATCACTCAAGGTCCTCGCCTCTGTCAGAGGCTGTGTGCCTGTCCCGGAAGCTGTAGAAAGCTAAGGAGCCCACGAAGATGGGAGATCCTGCATGCTGCAACTAAGAACCAGCACAGCCAAATCAATAAATAATGTTAAAAAAAAAAAAGGCCAAGTGTGTGGCCTGTGTGTGTGGCCTTGCACACAGCCTGTCCCGTCTCTGAAGCTGGTGTCTTTGAATGGGTGGGCCTGGTCTCCATCTGAGCCCAGATTATATAGACAGCATCATTCTACCTGCTGTTAGCGGGGTTTGGCCCTGGAGTGTGGGGCCGTGAGGCCGGTACCTATGCCCCGGGCTCTGATTTCTGAGCCCACCTCCCCACCACCCCCATTGCTGGGAGACCACTGCTGCAGTCACTGGGGAGGCGGAGGTAGCGGGGCCAGTAGTAGGTCAGACCTGGTCCGAACATGAGCGCTCAGGCTGCTGCTCACACCTGGACGCGTGAACTGCTGCTGAGCTTTCATCCTCAGTTATGACCTCCCAGGAAGGCCTCTCCCTTTAAAGCAGAGGCCTTAAGCCCTTGGACTGAGAGGCTGTGTGGGCCTCTGGGGGGTTTATTTCTGTGTCCCTGAGTTGCTAGCACAGTGCTCTGTACCCAGCAGGCCTCAGGGAATAGTTGAACTGAAATAAACATGCCCACGGGAGCGTGCCTTTTCTTTCCAGGCAGCTCATGAGCCTCTTGGTGCCAAGCACTGGACCCACTTCTTTCCCTCCCCCATCCCCTCCACCCCTCACCCCCCGTGCTGCTGAGTTGTCTCTTGAACATCTGGAGAGCACGTGAGCTGTCTGGTGACTTCTGCCCTGTGTCCCAGGGAGGCCAATGCTGGGAACCTGCAGCCGCTGTATGCATTTGTGCGGGACGCCCTGGAGCCTGTGGACTGTGGGGAGGCCGCCTGGAGGTGCCCGGTGCTGCTGGTGGACGACCTTAGCGTGCTGCTGAGCCTGGGCGTGGGGCCGGTGGCGGTGCTGGACTTCGTCCATTACTGCAGGGCCACCGTGTGCCGGGAATGGAAGGTAATCGGGCGCTGCACCCCGAGGTCCTGCCGTGAACCCCACGGGCCCAGAGGGCCACTTGCTGGCAGTTATCTCTTCTGTCTGATGGCTCGGGGCTTTTTCTTTACTCCGGCAGCCCCAGAAATCTTCACCCCATGCAGCCTGCACTGTGCTACCTGCCATTGCTAAAAAGTAAGATCCTGAAAACTGAAGGGTGCCTGGCCCTGTCTGTAGTGGGGTTGGCCACGTGTGGTCCTGCGTCTGTCCCCACTCTGCCACACGACAGTATCGCTCTGAGTGTGTTTTGAAGGTCAGTTAAGATAATAGATGTAAAACTGCTTTAAGGATTGTGAGGTGAAGGGACTTGCCTGGCAGTGCAATGGTTAAGATTCTGTGATTCCACTGCAGGGGGCGTGGGTTCGATCCCTGGTCAAAGAACTGTGATCCTACGTGCCACACAGTGTGTCCCAAAACAAAAACAATATGAAAATTGCGAGGTGCAATGCAGGGGTAGGGCGTAACCTTCATTGTTAAGTTATGAGGCAAAAATAGAGATTTTGCCTCATAGGGATTTTAGCAAAACAGTAACACCTGTGGTACCCACCTCCCAGGAACCAGACCGCAAGAATTAAGTGAGGGGGAGCTTACAGACATCAGCTGAGCGTGTGTCCCACAGGGCCAGGCTGGGCACAGGGCAGTGGGGACGGGGGAAGTGGATTAGTCAGGGTGTGTGGATCCAGTGGTGCATGCCACTCACCTCCTGCGTGCAGGGTCCTGCCTGGAAGCTGGATTTAGGGGACCTTAGGCCATCCTGCCTACAGTCGCAGGGCCGGGCGCCAGGGTGATGGGGAAAGAATGGGGGTGGGGATGTGTAAGGGGCCTCAGGACACAGTTCAGCGGGGCTGGGGGAGGAGTGAAGCAGGCAGTCAGTTTGTGCAGCTCAGCCTGCTGTGTGGCCCACTGTGCTGTGTGCAGTCGCTCAGTCGTGTCCGACTCTTTGTGACCCCGTGGAGTGTAGCCCGCCAGGCTCTTCTGTTCATGGCATTCTCCAGGCAAGAATACTGGAGTGGGTGGCTGTTCCCTTGTCCAGGGGAGTCTTCCCAATCCAGGGATCAAAGCCAGGTCTCCCGCATCGCAGGCGGGTTCTTTACCACCTGAACCACTGGAGTGGTAGCCTATCCCTTCTCCAGGGGATCTTCCCGACCCAGGAATTGAACCGGGGTCTCCTGCATTGGAGGCGGATTCTTTACCAGCTGAGCTACCAGGGAAGCCCCGTGTGGGCCACTATCAACTTCTTTTTGTAAAAATACTTATATTAATTAAGAAAGTAAAACTTGGAAATAGTTTAATAGAGAAAGTAGTTTAATACTAAAATTTCAATATTTTTATATTATAAAGTTTTTAATATTTTAATTAAAGTTTTAATATTAAAATAGTTTAATAAAGAAAAAAAGAAGATATAAACAGGATATAAAGTCTACTGTAGCAAAAAGTAGGTCTCTCCTTCCCTCCCTCATATATCCTTCCGGAGCGTCTGAGCAGTCATAAATGCATTTGTATGTATGCTCATCTCCCTGCTTTTCTTTTCACATTCCGAGTAACCCACCATCCACACAGTTTGGTACTACTTTTCATTTACTAACACACAGTGTGTGTTTTGCTGTCCACTGCCCCCGAAACAGAACACACTGATCTGTTTTATTCTTTTTCACGACTGGATGCTCTTCCTTGCTTACAGACAAACTGAGCTGGACGTCCAGGCTGGGTGTGCTGGTGAAGCTGTTCCAGCAGACGATTGCAGGCCCAAGCCCTGAGCCCAGTCCCGTGAGAGGGCGTGCAGGGCAGCGGAGGCTCCCAGAGACCCGCGTGTCTTGAGCCTGGCGTCCCTCCTGACAGCCTGTATCTGTTGCAGGGAAACGTCGTGGCCCTCGTACATGACAGTGGAGATGCCGAGGACGAGGAGAGCGACGTCCTGCTGAATGGCCTTAGTCACCAGAGCCACCTGATCCTGCGGGCTGAGGGCCTGGCCACCGGCTTCTGCAAAGATGTGCACGGGCAGGTGCGCGGGGCCCTGGCTCACCGGGAGCTGCTCGCCTCCTCTGTGCGCCCCACTGCCCCGGGACAGTGTCGGGCCTGGGGGTAGTCCACTAGGATATGCCCTTGGGTGGGAGGGAGGTCTCAGAAGTTGTGTGAATGCAGATCCGAGTCCGCTCCAGGGGTTCTTGGCCCTGTGCACCAGGGCAGGTTTTGCACGGTGGTCATTTGCGGCCAGAGGGGAGTTCTTGGAGAGGAGATGACTGTCCAGCTATCCCCTGGGGAAGGCAGTAAACAGCAGACTTCTACCACAGGGTCATAGCAGGCTCTGTGTATTCAGGCCAACACCATTCCTTTTCAAATGGAGACTTGGGAGGCTATTCTCCTGGCTGGCGTTACTGCCACCCCCTAACCCCACCACCGGGATGTTTGGAGTACTTAGGGGGAAGCATGGAGTCCTGCCTGTGGCCTGGAAGGGAGGTCAGGTTCTCCCCATGCCCAGGGGCTGCCATGGTTCTCTGCCTTCTGAAACTTCTCTTTCGGGATCACCCCAAAGCCTTTGCCACCTCTTCCAGGTTAACTTCGCGTTGACCACTTTTGACCCATTAAGGGTGGGTGGGAGTTTTGGCCCAGAGTCATTCAGAGTCAGGTATGGAAATCAGAGCATTCGAGCAGGCTCAGAGAGGCTGTGCTGGTGGTATGCCAGGCACACCCCGAGGAGACCCTTCCACTGGCAGCGTGTGGCTCTGAAGCTGCTCAGCCCCGCAGAGCGATGTAGTCACTCAGGACAAATGTCTAGTCTTCGGAGCCTCAGAATTGAGTGTGTGCATTCTATTGCATTGGCCTTCCAAGTTCATCTAGCCCAAAAGTACAAAACCAGGCTCACAGAAAAGACCGAAAGGAAATACACGAAAGTACTTTCATGGTTTTTCTCTGGATGAGTGTTTTCTACTTTTCTTTGTCTTCCGTGTTTTCCAGGATGAGCAAATATTACTATAGTAATGGAGGGGAAACCTCTGTTTTAGGTGACGGGTAGTGAGCTTTGTTTCAGAGGTTGGTCCCATTTACCGCATCACACCTGACCTCAGCTGAAGGTCAGCGAGGAGGCAGACAGGGTTCACACTGGAGCAGGTACTTGGGGGTCTTCTCCTCTTTCATTCTTCTCTTCGTCACTTAGCTGAGGATCCTTTGGAGAAGACCACTGCAGCCCACCACCCCCCGGGATCGAAGCCTCACGTACCAGTACAAGATACAGGACAAGAGTGTATCCTTTTTCGCCAAAGGAATGTCTCCTGCTGTTCTGTGACCTGATTTAGGGGCTGCTGAAGCTACCTGGGACTATTTTTTGGTGGTGAAAGATCAAGCAACTGAGCAGAAACGGGGTCCTTTGGAGCCTTCCTCATTCAAAACGCTTTAGCTCCAACTCCCCATTTTTGGTTGTGGTGACTCAAAGCCAGAGTGGGTGTGAACGTGCCAGCCAAGAGGCAATCCTGGATGGCAGGTGTCCCGGTGACATCTAGGATAAGTGTGGCCGATACACAGTGAGCTCCCACCTCGTGGCTTCCCGTGGATGGTCACGTTTACTTTGACCTTCATATTGCAAGGGGATTTTCTTCTTCTTCAGTCCATTGAGGAAGCAGGCTTCGAGGGGTTTGGAAGCACGCTCAGCATCATAGAGCAGGCTAAAGATTAGGAGATTAGGCTACAGATTGCCAACTGACCCGCGTGGAAACCAGAGGCAGGCTCCACCCTGTTCAAAGGTTAGCTCCTCTTATTTCTGTGGTTGCTGGGTTCCTGGCCCAGCATGCCGTTGAGGCCAAGCCATCAAGGCCCTGGGCTTGGCCACACAGGGCCCCCATGGGGCACAGGTTTGCATGGCCTTGGTGAGGCCGGGAACGAATGTTCTTGCTTCCAGGCAGGCTAGGACCTTGAGGAGGAGCCAGTGCCTCGCTCTCGTGTGAAGACTGAAGGCGGGGAGCTCTCGCCCAGCATCCTGTGATCCACTTGCCACACTCAGCCCCTCAGTCAAGGTCACCTCAGCCTGTTTTCTTAAAATGGGTACATTCTATTGTATGTATGTTATGCTATGAAGAATTCGACCTTAAGAAATAAGTAAAATGAAAAAGATAACACTGCTTTGCAGGGACTAAGGACATTTTCATAACCAGTGTTTACTTTTAACTCAGTGTGGACATGAGTTTGAGTGAACTCTGGGAGTTGGTGATGGACAGGGAGGCCTGGCGTGCTGCAATTCATGGGGTCGCAAAGAGTCGGACACGACTGAGCAACTGAACTGAACATTTTTTAGCTTTGTAAAAGGGAACAATTTATCGCCCTGCTCCTCAAGTCGTGCTGACTATTGTGTAGGTTTTTCCATTGACACAGTAGCTGCTTTTCTTCTGAAAATATGGCATTTGATAGAATATTTTAAAATTATGAGTGTAAGTCACTTAAAGTAGCTATTAAAGAATGCCATTCTTTTATTAGTACGTAAATATTTATACACGCTTCATATGAGCTGCAGTTCTGAATGGGTAAGGCACCGCAGGACGCTTTTTACATGATATGGTATTTCTTCTCTTGGTATATAAATATTTTCAGTAAACTTTTAATGTTTAATAGCTACTTAGCATTTTATGGTATCATTAATTTCTAATTTGCATAGCTATTCTCTGGGCATGTGGGTTCTGATTTTTGTAATTATAAATTACGCTGTTATGAATTTTATATACTATGCCTGTTTGGGGATTGGGCAAGTACTTGTTTCCTTAGAACATTAATCCATTCCGCAAATACTGAGCACCTTCTGAGGGTGTGGGGCTTTCCTGGTGGCTCAGATGGCAAAGAATCTGCCTGTAATGTAGGAGACCCGGGTTTGATCCCGGAGTCGGGAAGATCCTCTGGAGAAGGGCATGGCAACCCACTCCAGTATTCTTGCCTGGGAAATTCCATGGACAGAGGAGCCTGGCAGGCTGCAGTCCATGTGGTCGCAAAGAGTTGGACACAACTGAGCAACTAACACTTTCTGAGGGTGTGACAATGACAAAATAGGTCTCTGCCCTCGTGGAACTGACATTCCAGGGGAGGAGACAGACAACAGAATTGAGAATTAAGGGATGTAGAGTTAGACCATGATCAGTGCTCTAAATAAAGCAGAGAGGAGGCCTACGAGGGTAAGGAATAATGACATTTGAGAGCCTACTCCCTGAAGTAGAATTTATGGTTGAAAGCATGGGCTGGCCCTCAGCTGTCATCAAGTCGTTCCATTCTGGATGCTGGCACCAGTTACCAGTCACCTGTTGGTTTCCTCCACCAACATCAGGTTGAAGAATAGATATGATTTTCTGAATTTTCCCATGTGTATAGGATCTATTTCTCACCCTCAATCATTTACCATTTAAAAGCTGGTGTCAACCTTCTTTTTTATTCTTTGTAATATTGGGGGAAGTCAGATTTTATTATTGCCTTTGTGTATGTTTTTCTACATTCTGGTTTTTAGAAAATAATCTTCAGAAACTTTTTTAATATTCAGATACACATCAATTCAAGAAATATTTTTCAAACACCTATTTTATATAAGAGTTTAATAAAATAATGACACCTGCTGTACTTGAATGGGCATAGAAAATAGGAACTAAATGTGATGCAGTGGAGAAGGTAACAGGCCCATCAAGGCAGTTCAAGTAATGTGAGGCTTATAGGCTGGTGGTCTGAGGAAAGAGCAATTATTTACCCTGACTTTTTTTTTTAATTGAGGGGGCAGAGAATCAGGGAGGAATTTATGGAAGCAGTACTATTTGAACAGGACCTTGAAATGTTCTTTTTTTTTTTCTGATGGTATGTTAATTCTTCAGAATTCAGAAATTTATGTTTCTTCCTTGCTGGAATGAAGGTGCTATTCTTTGTTTTTTTCCCTACTTTAAAATATCAACAGTTTAAAAAATATGCTTAAAATTTAGACTTGTTTAGAATTTCTTACAGTGTTGTAATTTGTCTTCATGTTGATAGCTATTAATAAATAACCCAATAGTATTTACTAAGAAGTAATGTTCTTTTCTCTTTATGTAGTTGTGGTTTATTTATGTGTGAAGTTCATAAATGAACCTCTCTGAAATTTGTCTTTACTAACTATTGAAAGGTTAATGTATGTCAGTATCAAGATTCTTCATTATTGGGAATTCCCTGGTGATCCAGTCATTAAGACTTGGGGTTTCCCTGCTGAGGACCCAGGTTCAATTCCTGGTCAGGGAACTAAGATCCCACAAGCTGTTTGGTGAGGCAAAAAAAAACAATAGTCTTCACTTAAAGGATATTATGCCCACTTCCTGGGTTGGCCAGAAAGTTCATTTGCGTTTTTTGGCAACATCTTATGGATAAATATTGGTCCAGCCCAGTATTTAGCCAGATGAAATTTACCAGATCTTACCAAGGTGTAAAATATTCTTCAGGAACTTTTTCCTCTCATGTAAAAAACTGTAGTTGTTTGAGCATAGAGCCGTATGTGTCTCATAAACCATGTTGAGGAATTTGCTGCTTTTTATATGTTTTGAAATTCTTAGTGCTTTTTATTCTGAGGACTTGGACTTGGGTTGGTCAAGGTCAAGTAACTTTTTGGAGGTAATTTAAAACTTTTTCTTTGTTATTGGCCTTTATTTATGGCTACTTTTCTTTGTTGTATCAGTGCTAGTACTATTTATTTCTGAAATAGTTACCCATTCTATTTGTTTTTCTGGAAAAAGCATTTGTAAACCAGATATACAATAAAAGACTTGTATCTAGAATATATAAAGAACTCTTACAATTCAATAAGAAGACAAATATCCCAGTTAAAAAATGGGGAAAAGATTTGAATAGACACCTCACCAAAGCAGGCATAGGAATAACCAACATACACCTAAAAAGTTGATCAGCATCTTTAGCCATTAGGGGAATACAGATTAAAACCACCATGAGATACCACCATATTACCACTGAAACAGCTATATAAAAAAAAAAAAAAAATCTGACAATTACAACTGTTAGCAAGGATAAGGAGAAATTGGAATCCTCACATATGCAGGCAGGAATGTAAAATAGTGTGGCCACTTTGGAAAACAGTTGGGCAGTTTCTTAAAAATGTTAAATGTAGATTGACTGTGTGACCCAGCCATTGAGTTCCTAGGTACTTACCCGAGGGAAATGGAAACGTACATCCACACAAGCACGCATGTGAATGCTCACAGCGGTGTTATTTACAATCGGAGAAAGTGCAAGCAACCCAAACGTGCGTCAGCAGATGAAAGGACAAAGTCTGATATCTCCATACAATGAAGTACTGCTTGGCATAAATAGAAGTGGACTACTGATACATGCTGCAGCATGGATGAACTTCCATAACTCTGTGCCAGACACAGAGATTACATGTCATACAATCCTGTGGGATGGGGGGGCGGGGCTATCAGGGCGGTGAAAATGAGAAACAGCTCCACTGGGCTTCTTTTTGGGATGATGATAATGTTCTAAAGTTACATTATGGTGATAGTTGCACTTTACTAAAAATCTTTATACCTAAAACAGGTGAAATTTATGGCCTTTAAATGATGGGTACTGAGGTTAGCATCCTGACTCCTCTTCACTGAGAGCTCTGTGTTAGTAACAAACAGTCCCCCAATCCTAGTGACTTCCATTACCAAACGTAATCTTCACTCGTATGGCATGTCCAGGGGCTGCAGCTCATTGCTACAGTTCTGCTCCAGGGCCTCTCAGTCTGGGACCCAAGTGGAAGGAGCAGTCCCAAAGCAGGACTGTTGCTCTTTCATCCCAAGGGAAAGAACAAGAGGCTGACCCACACAAGCAATGGCGCTTAAAAAAACTTCTGCCAGACCTGTGGAGGTCACGTTCACTCACACTCCATTGACCAAAGCAAGACGTGGCCAGGGCTGACACTGAAGTTGCTCACCCTACTGGGAGCGATCACCGTCACTTAACCGTGGGCAGGGCTGTGTGTAGGATCTGCTCACAGAGAAGGGAACAATGAAGTCATTGACTACAGTCTCAAGTGACTTAACCTTGCCAGCCCTCAGTTTCATCATCTACAAAATGGGGAGATAAGAAGAGCCTGTTTCATGGCGTTTAAAACATTGTCAGGATCAAATAAGTGATGAAAGTAAGATAGCCCTGGCATGTGGTTTAAGCAGTGGCTGTCGCTGCAAACTCTTCCCTTACAAGGCCCTGCTCATACAACATCCCCTTGGTGGTCCCTTCTCTTTGGTGTCCTGCCCACCAACTCCCACCCACAGCACTTGAAAGCTCAGTGGCAAAAGTTCGACTTCGGGCTTGTGCAGGTGGCCATTTGATGCTGCCTGTCTGTGACCTCAAACAAGTTGTTATGGCTCTGGGTGCTTTCATTTCTGTATCCTTAAAATGAGGCGTATGTACCTGCCCTGCCTCTAAAGGCCATGGTGAGGATTTTATGAGGTAGTAATAATATTGTAAAGCCCGTCTCTGGGCTTTACAATCAATAGTTGTCACTATTATTGGCAGCTATTATGACCTCGTAATATTGCCTGTAAGGTTTTGTTTGAAGGCGTGCACTAAGACAGCTTCTCCAGTGCAGAGAATTAACTTGGATCCCTGTCTCTGACACATAGGAACTTGATAGTTAATAAAGGCATTGATTGAATATTAATACAACTTGGAGATTTTGAGTATTTTTAATGACCGTTATCATGGTTATTCAGATGACTGCTGGCTCTAAGAATCTAAGAGTTTTACCTGTGTTCATAGTGATGTAAGTTTTTTGGAAACCAGAGAGGTCAGTTTTCTTGGTTGTGTCTTGGAACCTGACTCTGAAGTCCAGGTTCCCTGAGGTTAAGTTCATTTTCCTGACTGCAGAGCAGCTGCATGTCAGACCCTTAACTCAAATCCAAGGATTCTGGTCCTAAAGCGGCCTTTGTGCTCTTATCACGTTGCCAGCTGCTATCACTAATGCTTAATTCCACGTGAGCATGATCGGTAGTGCAAGTGATTGCAAAGAGAGCACCGTTTCATCATGAATACCCTTCTCCGTGTCCATGACAGGCTGAGGTGGCCGGGCAGTGGGCTGGAACCCAGCCAGAGTCCTGTGGCTGTTATGTGCTTGATCAGTTACCAGAATGACCCTGGGCAAATGTCCTCCCCTCTCAAGGACGTTGTCTTCGTTTGTGAAATAGACCTAACCCTTATTTTTCAAGATTGTCGTGAGATTTGGCTCCGCGTGGAATCTCAAGAACTGGGAACTGTTCTTCTGGATGAACTCTAAAGCTCTTTTTTTTTTTTTTTAAATTTACCATGGGGAGCAATCCAAAATAAGGTTGAGCTTTGGGTAGGAAGGGCAAGTGGAGCTTGTAGACCATTTCAGTAAAAAATGTTGCCTGCCATTGAGCCATCAGCCACTGCAGCTGCCTACCTCCCACCAGTAGTACACCCCGAGGGGCACTCAGGATGAAGAAAACCAGGTACTAGCCCTCATGGTTAAGATGCATATCAGTGGAATGATTTCAGGGAGCGCAGACTCAGCATCTTCCCATACTTGAGATGTCTGTTTTTGTGATTAGCAGTAGACTTTTGGTGTTTGACTACATGTTTTTTCTTTGTTTGCTGTGTATCCTGGCTCATCTCTTACCTCTTGGAAACAGTTCCTCAGAGCTATCTGAGAGGCTGTTTCCAGGCTGTAGTTAGTTGGCTGTCATGTCCCCAAAGAAAACACCATTCTCACGTCTAAGTTGTTTGTTTGTTTTCCAGTTGACAAGCTGTTCCACCTGAGTTGTATTTAAAAATGAAAATCAGGCATCTGCAACTTACCTGGAAATGCATAGGAAATAAGATTGACAGGTGGATAAAGGGATGGTGTTTTTGGTTGTTTCTAGAAAAACGTGATACTGCTTGTGTGTGCTCAGTTGTGTCTGATTCTTTGCAGTCTCATGGAGTGTAGCTGACCAGGCTCCTCTGTCTATGGACTTTTCTAGGCAAGAATATTGGAGTGGGTTGCCATGCCCTTCTCCAGGTGATCTTCCCGACCCAGGGATCGAACCCACATCTCTTGCGTGTATTGCACTGGCAGGTGGATTCTTTACCACTAGAAAATGTTAATAGTTGTAGAATCTAGAATACATAGTTGTTAACTATATGGTTCTTTCAACTTTTCCCCATGTTTTTATAATAATTTGTTGGAGAAGACCTAAGGTCATGGCCACTTTACGTTCAACTCCTTGGGGGAGATTCAAGAGTGGATTCACCCTGGACCCATGAGCCTTAGGGTCCCCAGAGGGACCCCAGTGGTTCTTGTGCAGTGGGGGATTTGGGGCAGTGCTGCAGGGTGCAGAAGCACTTAACCAAGTGTCAGTTCTGGAGGCCCTTGTTTTTTGGGAGAAGGCATATAGATCTTGTTGAGAGTCAGTTCCCTGTAAACTAAGGTTGGGTGAAATGGTTGGGTGGGGAATGGATGGGGAGGAAGCAGGGTGACAGGAGTACCCAAAAGACAGTCTAGTCACGTACATCCCTGTGGTGGGGCTTGTGAAAAGACGTTTCCAGTGCTCTTTGGAGAGAAGACTTGGGTCCCGTGGGCCTGGGGTGGGGCTCAGGAAGACTCTGACTTAACTGAACATTCCCCCAAGATTTTCTGCTGCGAGCCAAGTTCAGAGCCATATTCTTTGTAGGAATTTGACGGTGAAAGGAAGAGACTGGGACTTGGTCACGCAGGGTGACATCACTCGGAAAACGAAAAACACTGGATAGACTTCATATTTGTCAAAAGGAATGAGGCAGTGGAGAGCAAAGGAAGACTGGTGACAGAGAACTGAGGTGCCTTTTGCCCAAGGCTTCCAAGGGGCCCGGTCATGGGTTATAAAGGATCAGACGTAGAGCGATGCAAGCTGGGTAAGGGTGTAGGTCAGGCTCCCCTACACTGCTCTGTTGTTGCCCCTCTAAAAATAACAAAAGAATATTTCCTTTATAGAATAAACATTCTCTTTTAAAGCCAAAAGCCAAGTCTGAATACAGGGCAAAATGTTAAAAGGTCACTCTGGGCCGAGGTCATTGTCCCCATTTGTACGGTCAGGCCACTCAAGATGGCTGTTCTCTTGCTCTTGGTACATTGGCCCTGCCTGAGATATGCCTGCTTCACCTGTACACTGCTCATGTGCCTGACCTTCCTAGTACTTGCCCCACCCCAGCTGGTGATTGGTCTGATCAAAGGGCCCATCTGGTACATGCTCCTCCCACTGGTTTCCCTGGTAACTAATGAGCCCACCTGACATCAATTCCCCTACAGCTGGTCATCAGGTTCCCTTTCTTCCATGTCTGCTTGGCACTGGTGGGGTGTTGCTCCAGGACCTTGCTTTAGACTAGGTAAGCTCCCCCATCCTTAAAGCAGGGATCCCCAACCTCTGGGATCTAATGCCTGGTGATCCGAGGTGGAGCTGATGTCATAATAACAGAAAGAAAGTGCACAATAAATGTAATGCTCTTGAATCATCCCCAAACCACCCCTGACCCCCACTCCCCAGGCCATGGAAAAATTGTCTTCCATAAAACCAGTCCCCGGTGCCAGAGGTTGGGGACCACCTCTTCACACTGTCGATGTCTCTGTTGCTGACTCTAGGCTCATTCTTCTGTCTTGAAGCGGGCAAGCACAGGGCTTGTAAGCCTGTGGGGGTGCAGCCCAACACCATTATTGTTTAATTTTGCCATGACGGCGGTGTGGGCAAGGAGGAAGGCAAGGTTTTGGAGATGTTGGTACAGGGTTGATGGGAGGGGGCATGACTGGCTTGTGAGGGGTGATGGGGGCTGGAGCTGCCTGAAGGGCTGCCACTGATTTTAGCCTTGGTGTGGTTACATCTGTCCTTTACGCAACCCCAGTGATGCCACCCTCAAGGGCAGGACAGGGTTCGTCTGCATGTCCAGATCGCTGCAGGGTGGGTGTGGGTAAACTGAAGGGAGTGTGCCCAGGGTAGCATGATGGGGTGAGGCTGAGCCTTGACACTCGAGACCTGTGTGTGGCGTGATCAGGCCAAGCTTCCCCCAGACCCGCAGATGATCACTACCCATCCCAGGAATGGACGGGCAATGGGTCCACTGGGACCTGTACCCTTGTCTCGGGTAGAGCCTCTTCTTGTGAGACCTGGTAACAAGACCTAGCTCAGGGTTTCTCAGAAGGTCAGATGCAAGGACTGTGCAAATTGCTCAGCTCAGCCATGTTTTCCAACCCAAATTCACATGGTGGGTGCACAGTGAGGCCCGACAAACAGAAATGTAGGCCTTTGGAGCAGAGAAAGATAGATTCCAGTGGTCAGTTGAGGGGAATGGGTGACTTGTTCTTGAAAGACCTGAATGTCCACCATGGTTTTCAGGGTTTTATAGGCAAAACTTGGGATGAGGGCTACAGTGTGTGTGACTTCTCATTCAGTTCAGTTCAGTCACTCAGTCGTATCCGACTCTTTGCGACCCCATGAATCACAGCACGCCAGGCCTCCCTGTCCACCGCCAACTCCCGGAGTTCACCCAGACTCACATCCAACGAGTCAGTGATGCCATCTAGCCATCTCACCCTCTGTCGTCCCCTTCTCCTTCTGACCCCAATCCCTCCCAGCATCAGAGTCTTTTCCAATGAGTCAACTCTTCGCGTGAGGTGGCCAAAGTACTGGAGTTTCAGCTTTAGCATCATTCCTTCCAAAGAAATCCCAGGGCTGATCTCCTTCAGAATGGACTGGTTGGATCTCCTTGCAGTCCAAGGGACTCTCAAGAGTCTTCTCCAACATCACACTTCAAAAGCATCAATTCTTTGGCACTCAGCTTTCTTCACAGTCCAACTCTCACATCCATACATGACCACAGGA
>NW_011495042.1:562491-571764 GCF_000754665.1 Bison bison bison
AATAGCTCAACTGGAATTCCATCACCTCCACTAGCTTTGTTCGTAGTGATGCTTTCTAAGGCCCACTTGACTTCACATTCCAGATGTCTGGCTCTAGGTCAATGATCATACCATCATGATTATCTGGGTCGTGAAGATCTTTTTTGTACAGTTCTTCTGTGTATTCTTGCCACCTCTTCTTAATATCTTCTGCTTCTGTTAGGTCCATACCATTTCTGTCCTCTATCGAGCCCATCTTTGAACGAAATGTTCCCTTGGTATCTCTAATTTTCTTGAAGAGATCTGTAGTCTTTCCCATTCTGTTGTTTTCCTCTATTTCTTTGCATTGATCGCTGAAGAAGGCTCTCTTATCTCTTCTTGCTATTCTTTGGAACTCTGTATTCAGATGCTTATATCTTTCCTTTGCTCCTTTGCTTTTCGCTTCTCTTCTTTTCACAGCTATTTGTAAGGCCTCCTCAGATAGCCATTTTGCTTTTTTTGCATTTCTTTTCCACGGGGATGGTCTTGATCCCTGCCTCCTGTACAATGTCATGAACTCAGTCCATAGTTCATCAGGCAGTCTATCTATCAGATCTAGACCCTTAAATCTATTTCTCACTCCCACTGTATAATCATAAGGGATTTGATTTAGGTCATACCTGTATGGTCTAGGGTGGCAATAAGGAGTTCATGATCTGAGCCACAGTCAGCTCCTGGTCTTGTTTTTGCTGACTGTATAGAGCTTCTCCATCTTTGGCTGCAAAGAATATAATCAATCTGATTTTGGTGTTGACCATCTGGTGATGTCCATGTGTAGAGTCTTCTCTTGTGTTGTTGGAAGAGGGTGTTTGTTATGATCAGTGCATTTTCTTGGCAAAACTCTATTAGTCTTTGCCTTGCTTCATTCCGTATTCCAAGGCCAAATTTGCCTGTTACTCCAGGAGTTTCTTGACTTCCTACTTTTGCATTCCAGTCCCCTATAACGAAAAGGACATCTTTTTTGGGTGTTAGTTCTAAAAGGTGTTGTAGGTCTTCATAGAACCGTTCAACTTCAGCTTCTTCAGCGTTACTGGTTGGGGCATAGACTTGGATTACTGTGATATTGAATGGTTTGCCTTGGAAACAAACAGAGATCATTCTGTCATTTTTGAGATTGCATCCAAGTACTGCATTTCGGACTCTTGTTGACCATGATGGCTACTCCATTTCTTCTGAGGAATTCCTGCCTGCAGTAGTAGATATAATGGCTGGTGATGAACAGGGTGGTGGTCTAGGATGCTTGTACTCAGCCTGAAGTTACTATCATCCACCTGGCTGGGGGCCTTCCTTCAAGCAGAAGAATTCAAAGGGTTTTGTTGTTATATCAATCCCTGGCGGAGGAACTGGGACTGTTTCCCTCTGTTTCTGCATTCCCTCACTTCCTGGGTTAGTAACTGTTTGAGTTTGCCCTTTGGAACTCAGGGAAGGTCAAGCCTTTTTCCTACAAACAAGAAACAGGGACACCACAGAAAGGCTTTTTTACCCAGGAGTGTTACCTGAAAACCGGGTTTGCCTCTTGGTATTGAGGCAACAGACACAACCAAGTCGAAGTTTGTGAGAAGGAATGTTTGATGATTACTTGCAGCAAGTAAGGAGAACACCAGGCATTTTTCCCAAAGCAGTGTCTCCCCAAACAGCAAAATTGGGGAAGGTTTAAGCTAAGGGTGAGTGCCAAAGAATTGATGCTTTTGAACTGTGGTGTTGGAGAAGACTCTTGAGAGTCCCTTGGACTGCAAGGAGATCCAACCAGTCCATTCTGAAGGAGACCAGCCCTGGGATTTCTTTGGAAGGAATGATGCTAAAGCTGAAACTCCAGTACTTTGGCCACCTCATGCGAAGAGTTGACTCATTGGAAAAGATTCTGATGCTGGGAGGGATTGGGGGCAGGAGGAGAAGGGGACGACTGAGGATGAGATGGCTAGATGGCATCACTGACTCGATGGACATGAGTCTGGGTGAACTCCGGGAGTTGGTGATGGACAGGGAGGCCTGGTGTGCTGTGATTCATGGGGTCGCAAAGAGTCAGACACGACTGAGCGACTGAAATGAACTGAACTGAACTAAGCTAAGGGTGTGTGCACGTGTGCTCAGTCGTGTCTGACTCTTTTCGACACCTAAACTGTAGCCCACCAGGCTTCTCTGTCATGGGATTTCCAGGCAAAATACTGGAGTGGGTTGCCATTTCCCTACTCCAGGAGTTTTCCTGATCCAGGGATTGAAACTGCAGTCCAAGCTTTAGTTGATTGATGTCAGGAGGGTCAACACCATTTTTCCATCCTTCATTGGGTGCAGGCCTGGTTCCTGCAGAACTCAAAGATGTATGGTTGTGTGTATCTCTTGAGGGGGAACTAGGTCTCTGCTTTATCCCTGGACTATTGATTGATGGGCTTTTTTCTGTTCCTGCATTTCTCTCTTCCCTTAAGATCATTAATTACTGACACCTGTTCAAGAGCAAGCATCGTGGTGGCCCTTACAGGGCCCTTAAATCATAGGATTGGATCATAAAATGTCAAGAAAGCCACATCTGGTATTCTTTTTCCGGGCACCCCCTAACTTACCTGCTTATTGGAGGGCACCACAGGGTCCTGGTTGGTTTCAATCCCCTCTTTACTCTGATACTCCTCAGTCTCTAGGGAAACAGGCATCAGACAAGAAAGGGAGTAACATTTTGGCTAGAGAGGTTAATCATAAACTGCACAGAGAACTTGGTTTTAGGGTGACTTGGTTTCAAGCACCTGGCACGGAGTAAACGGTGGACATAGATATTGCTATTATAACAAAGTGTTCCATGTAGAAAATGGTTGTGTGCCCATGAGCAAATGGAAAAATCTCAACACCCTAATCCTTCGCCCAGAGGTGTCCACTGAGCGCACATCAGCATCACTCTAGAATCCTTTCCTTGGATTATTTTTTTAAATTGAGCTCAGTCTGAACCTTCTCTTAAGAACATCTTTCCACATTAGTATTCATAAAACATCCTTTTAAAGAGAAGGATGAAATGGTAGGATAGCATCACCAACCCAATGGACATGAACTTGAGCAAATTCTGGGAGATAGTGGAGCCTGACCTACTGCAGCCCATAGGGTCGCAGAGTCAGACACGACTTAGCAACTGAACAGCAACTTCGTTTTCAAAACGCCTTAGAGAAAGTCACTTTCATGGACATAATTTGACCCAACTGCATTTGTTGCATACTTCAGCTGCCTTTTAATTTTTCGCTGTTATAAAACAGGGAACACGGGCGTCCTGTAAGTGTTCTTGCTAATATACCCTGGAATGTTCTGTTAAAAAGCTCCGGTGCTGTACTCTGGGCTCTGTCCCAGCGTGACGCTCTGCCTCGCCGGCCCCGCCCGGACATCTTCCCTACCAGGGAGTCGTACGGCCCGGCGTCCGCCAGGGGGCGAGCGGGAGTCGCGGGCGGCAGGGCTCGACCACGCATGCGCGCGCCGCTGGGAGCACGTGCGAAGTGCGGCGGGGGCGGGAGCGGGAGGGGAAAGGTAGGAGGTGAGAGGTGAAGGGGCGGAGAGCTGCGCGGGCGCCGGGCGGCGGGGAGAGAGAGACTGAGAGGGAGGAGTGAGGGAGGGCGCCTCGCCCCGGACCACGCGGGCCGGGAGCGCGCACGCCGCGCCCCGCCCCCGTCCTCCCGCCGCGGCCGCCGCCGCCACCGAGAGGCTGTTGCCGCCACAGGTACCTCCGCGCGCGTCCCCTCAGCGTCCGCCGGCCGGCCCGGGCCTCACGCTGCGCGGCCCGCGGGGTTCCGGGATGGGGGCCGCGGCGCGCCGGCGTGGGCGCTGTCCAGCAGCCGTAAGGGCCGCGCCGGGAGACCGCGCCGGAGAGGGGGCCGGCTTGCCGCGACCCCACCCTCACCGCGGCCGCGCCCCCGGCCGGGCCCACCGCGCGTGCCTGCCGCCCTCCTCCTCGCCCCCGGCGACCGCTGGCCTGACCGGGGTCGCGCTGTTGCGCCCCCGGGGCCCCGCCGTGCCCCGGGGAGCTGCAGGTTCTAGAACCTGCTTTTGGACTGTCTGGGTGTTGCGGGGAGGGGAGAGCACGCTGTCCGCACCTGTCTCTTCTGTGAAATGTGCTTGAGAGGCAACACGTAGCTAATTGCTTCCCTGGGTTCTGCCTGGTGTCTAGTTTTCTGTTTCCCTCATAAATCAAGGTGCTCACTACCGTTGCCTCTGTTTATACTCTGGGTGGGCTTATCACCCCAGTGTACCATGCAGGAGCCTGAAGTCAGGATAGTTGTCCAGGTGGACATGCTCTTGGCCGTGGTGACTTTCCCCGGTCGTCTCGCTGCCCGCACCGTCTGTGGTGATAGAGCTGGGCGACTAAACTCCTGGGGATTTTGCAATGCATTTTGTGAAGAGGACTTAGTAAAGGTTTCTTTCACGATGCTAGCTCTGAGTGTGCTTCTGACCCAACGTTTGTGAAGTTGGGTTATGCAGTGTCCTTATGGGGGTGCTGCCATCTTAGGGTGTCGAGCTAAAAACTGAAGCTTTTGTAAGGGAGTCAGGGGCAAGGGTGTCCGGTTGGGTGTATTTTTAGGTATTCCTCTAATTGACGACTAGTCTATAATTTTATGTTGATGAGTGTTGTAGGTGTCTCACACATTTGCAGCATTTCCTGTGGGGGACATGCGATGTAAAAAAAATGTGTATTAATATATCTCTACAGTTATTCTTTCGGTGGTTTGTTGAAGCTGAAGTAATTCTTATTGATTATGAGCTCCTCTGGTGTTTGAGAGACCCCGCTTTTCTTTTGCTGTCGTGGCAGAAACAGCACCTCTCCCAGTGGTCTCCGTGCGGTGGTCTCCATGCGCTGTGTCATTACTGGTTTAGGTCTCCCCCACCCCCGCCCCGCTCCCTCATCTAGATTCGCCTATTGTCCGTAGGTGGGTATGAAAACTCTACTACTCCTAGTTTATGACAGTGGAGGATGAAGATTGTGAATTGCTTGAAGAATTCAAGCAGTTATGAAGAAGTCACCTGTCCAGTTGGGAAATGAGCCGTACCGGTGGCGTTTGGTACATAGGCATTTATTAACATTTGATGGTAGGCTTTAGAGGATGCTTACTCTTAGTGTGCATTTGAATGTGTCCCAAGGACTGTGCAATAACACTTAGTTTATGTGTTATTCGCTTACCCTCACCCTTGGTGGCCATTTGGTTCCCAAGTGTTGGAGAAGGAAATGGCAACCCACTCCAGTATTCTTGCCTGGAGAATCCCATGGACAGAGGAGCCTGGCAGGCTACAGTCCATGGGGTCACAAGAGTCGGACACGACTTCGCGACAAAGAGAGAGTTAGTTTTCTGACTCTGACAGGCACTTCGTGTAGAGTTTGTATCAACACTCCCATTGAACGGATAAGAAGACTCCCCCCTCATAGAGAAATGGAGTTGCCAGGGTCACCCAGCTTGTCAGTGGGGATCAGACCTTCAAACCAAGTCTGCCCGACAACACTGCCTGCTACTTCCACAGGAGAGGGTAGAAGTGAAAGCTGCTCAGTCGTGCCCGACTCTGCGACGCATGGACTATCCAGTCCATGGAATCCTCCAGGCCAGAATACTGCAGTGGGTAGCCGTTCCCTTCCCCAGGGGATCTTCCCAACCCAGGGATCAAACCCAGGTCTCCCATATCACAGGCGGATTCTTTACCAGCTGAGCCCCAAGGGAGGCCTTCCACAGTAACATATTCCCTTCTTGAGTTGGCTGCTGAAACAAAGTCCAGGTGACTTCTTTTGCCTCCTGAAGTAATAATTCTGGGTAAGATATTTTATTGAGCACTTGGGCTATCTAGATTCTCTGCTGATGCTCTCATGGCAGCCTATCTCTCTTAACCATCATAATAACCAGGAGAAATGACCCTGTTATCACCCTCTTTACTCATTAGTTTTAGAAACGTTATCTGACTGGCCCTGGGTAACCCAGTGAGTTAGGAGCCGAGCCCAGTTGCAAATCCAGGTTTGTTTGAAAACAGAGTCCATGCTTTTATGCCCTTCTTGCGTCTGCTGGCTTCACAGTCTTCTCCACTACCCACCAAATGAGAGGTAGCAGAAGACGATGTTGGGGTGAAGGGAGGAGCCCGGAGTCACAGGCTTGAGTCAGGGATGGTCGAACTTAACAGGAAGGAGATATTCATTTGACCTCTGTATTCCATAGTTTCCCCCTTCAGTGGTCTGGGACACAGCTTGCAGGGCTGCTGGGCTGTGCAGCTTTGCAGTAGAGTCCAAAGAGGGTGTGTGTATGCATCACGGGGGCACATGGGTCTCAGGGAAAAAAAATAAAGCCAGTCTTTTTATTTCAGCCTTAATTTTTTTTTTTTTGTATTTTATAAATACAGTTGGTATTATCACAGTAATTCAGTTCAGGCACTCAGTCGTGTCCGACTTTTTGCGACCCCATGAACCGCAGCACACCAGGCCTCCCTGTCCGTCACCAACTCCTGGAGTCTACCCAAACCCATGTCCATTGAGTTGATGATGCCATCCAACCATCTCATCCTCCATTGTCCCCTTCTCCTCCTGCACTGAATCTTTCCCAGCATCAGGGTCTTTTCAAATGAGTCAGCTCTTCGAATCAGGTGGCCAAAGTATTGGAGTTTCAACTTCAACATCAGTCCTTCCAATGAACCCCCGGGACTGATCTCCTTCAGGATGGACTGGTTGGATCTGCTTGCAGTCCAAGGGACTCTCAAGAGTCTTCTCCAACACCACAGTTCAAAGGCATCAATTCTTCGGCACTCAGCTTTCTTTATAGTCCAACTCTCACATCCATACATGATTACTGGAAAAACCGTAGCCTTGACTAAACAGACCTTTGTTGGCAAAGTAATGTCTCTGCTTTTGAATATGCTGTCTAGGTTGGTCATAACTTTCCTTCCAAGGAGTAAGCGTCTTTTAATTTCATGGCTGCAGTCACCATCTGCAGTGATTTTGGAGTTCAAAAAAATAGTCTGACACTGTTTCCACTGTTGCCCCATCTATTTCCCATGAAGTGATGGGACCGAACGCCATGGTCTTAGTTTTCTGAATGTTGAGCTTTAAGCCAACTTTTTCACTCTCCTCTTTCACTCTCATCAAGAGGCTCTTTAGTTCCTCTTCACTTTCTGCCATAAGGGTGGTGTCATCTGCATATCTGAGGTTATTGATATTTCTCCTGGCAATCTTGATCACGGTAGTACATACATATAATTTTTGCACAAAAATTGGAGATATGTACACACATATTGGGGATATGTACTTGAGTTTTTGTTGTTGGGAGTTCATAAAAACATTAAGAACCCCCTGGTTTATTTAATACTCAGCATTTTCTGAATTCATGAAATATGTAATGTGTCATGCTAACCATTTGTTCCTAAGTTGGAAGTCTAGTGAAGTTCAGTGTAATTCTACATAATCAGGGTATTTCATATTAATAACCAAGTATAAATTATTTTAGAAATTGTATTCTGAGTGTGAAAGATTTGGTTTTTCATTAGCCTTTATGTTGCAAATATAGTAGTACTCTTTACCTTTGAAGCTATAGTGACTGATATAGCCCTTTAGAAGTTAAAGCTTTGGGAATTCCCTGGCTGTCCAGAGGTTAGGACTCTGTGCTTTCATTGATGAGGGCCTGGGTACTTCAGGAAACTAAGGTACCACAAGCTGTGTGGTGTGGCAAAAAAAAAAAAAGAAAAAATTTTGTTGAACCTCTTGTGTTTTTTTTCAGAGTTTAACTTTTTAATTTTATATTGGAGTATAGCCAAGTAACAATATTGTGGTAGTTTTAGGTGAGCAGCAGAGGGACTAGCCATACATACATATGTATCCATTCTCTCCCAAACCCTACTCCCATTCGGGCTGTCACATATTGTAACATTGAACCGAATTCCACATGCTATGTGGTAGGTCCTTGTTGGTTATCTCTTTTAAATAGAGCGGTGTGTACATGGCCTTCCTGAAGTCCCTAACTTTCCCTTCCCCACTGGCAACCGTAAGTTCATTTTCTGTTTTGTAAGAAAATCCATTTGTATCATTTCTTTTTAGATGTCACATGTGAGGGATGTCGTAAGATATTTCTCCTTCTCTGCGTGACTTACTTCACTCAGTTTGACACTCTCTAGGTCCATCTGTGTTGCTGCAAAGACATTATTTCATTCTTTTCAATGGCTGAGTAATAGTCCATTGTGTTTATATACCACAGCCTCTTTGTCCATTCCTGTGTTGATGGGCATTTAGGCTGCTCCCCTGTCTTGGCTGTTGTAAGCAGTGCTGCAGTGAACACGGGTGCATGTATACTGTTAGCTTATGTTTTCTCTGGATGTGTGCCCAGGAGTGGGATTGCAGGTTCATATGGTAGTTCTGTTTCTAGCTTTTTAAGGAGCCTTCACACTGTTCCTCTTGTTGGCTGTATCAGTTTGTATTCCCACCAACATTGTAGCAGGTGAACTTCTTCTATTTTAAACAACTTAATTGAGTTTGAAGCCCAAGAGACTAATCAGTGTACACAGATATGGCATTTATAATAGTTGTAGTTGTGGTATTCTGCAACCTTAGAATATTTTCGTATCATCTAAATGTTGAAATTCTAAGCATGTTGATTCCTTATCACTTTTTACAGACTAGATTCTTTAGTTCATTCCACTGCAGTGGTTAGTACATTATTTCAGAATGAGTGGTTTCAGAATTGTATCTAATTAAATCTTTGTCATCTTCCAGCTTATTTCACAATTGAATAGATTAGTGTTCTTCAGGAGTTTAGGTTAAAATAACAGAATGGGTTTTGAGCAAGAAATGTAGTTTCCTAATTATATAAGCTGATATTATCCAGATGAGACAGTATTACTCATACCTAGGTTCTCAAACTTAAGTGTGAGTTGAAATTACCTGGAGGAGTTGTTTTAACTTCGCCTCCAGAATCTGTAGGTCAGAGGTAGACCCTGGAATTTGAAATTCAAACAAGTTGCTCGGTGGTGCTACTGTTGCCTTGCATGCTTAGTTGATAAGTCATGTCTGACTCTTGTGACCCCATGCACTGTAGCCCACCAGGCTCCTCTGTCCATGGGATTCTCCAGGCAAGAATACTGGAGTGGGTGGCCATGTCCTTCTTCAATGGATCTTCCTGACCCAGAGATTGAACTTGCTTCTCCTGTGTCTCCTGCATTGCAGGTGGATTCTTTACTGCTGAGCCACTGCTGCCTGAGGGAACCACAGTTTGAGAGCCCTGGCTCTAAAACCAGAGCACGAGGTCAGTGTTTTCATGTTTCACTTAGAATCTC
>NW_011495042.1:571864-575084 GCF_000754665.1 Bison bison bison
TAGAATCTCATCAGCATCGCCTTAGTTTTGCCAAGCTCGGGCAGTCCTCTGAATTAATGATGACTCGACTTACCATTTTTCAGCGATATGATGGTGCCAAAGCAATCATATATTCAGTAGAAACCACGCTCCAGATTGTGAATTTTTAATCTTTTCAGGGCTGTGATATGTTGACAGCAACACTCTCGTGATGCTGGACAGCGGCATTGAGCCACAGCTCCCAGTCAGACATGTACTCGTGTTCAGCTCAGTTAAGTCGCTCAGGCGTGTCTGACTCTTTGGGACCCCATGAATCGCAGCACACCAGGCCTCTCTGTCCATCACCAACTCCCGGAGTTCACTCAGACTCACATCCATCGAGTCAGTGATGCCATCCAGCCATCTCGTCCTCTGTCGTCCCCTTCTCCTGCCCTCTATCCCTCCCAGCATCAGAGTCTCTTCCAGTGAGTCAACTCTTCGCAGGAGGTGGCCAAAGTACTGGAGTTTCAGCTTTAGCATCATTCCTTCCAGAGAACATCCAGGGCTGATCTGCTTCAGAATGGACTGGTTGGATCTCATGAGGGTGCCCAATGTACTCATGAGGGTGACCAACTAATACAATTAGAGCCATTCTGTATTCAGACAACCATTTTTTCATTTTGGTATTTTGGTATTTTTCAGTATAGTATTCAGTAAGTTACATGAGATATTCAACACTATTATAAAATAGGCTTTGGGTTAGATGATTTTGCCCAACTTAGATGTCAGTGATCTGAGCACATCTAAGGTAGGCTAGGCTAAGTGATGACATTCAGCAGGCTAGGTGCAGTAAATGTAATTTCGGCATTGCAGTGTTTTCAGCTTAGGATGGGTTTATTAGCATGTACTTGGAGGAGGGCATGGCAACCTGCTCCAGTGTTCTTGCCTGGAGAATTCCACGGACCGAGGAGCCTGGCAGGGTACAATCATGGAGTTTCCGAGAGTTGGACACAACTGAGCAACTAACACACACACACACATACACACGCATTAGGATGTGCCTCCACTGTAAACTGAGGAAGATCTGTGCATGTCTGGCTCTTGGTTTTAGTCCGTTTCTTTCTTATTTGTAGATAATGTCATAATTGTATTCTCAACTGTAGTGCTGTTTCTGCTTTCCCTGCAGTTTCTAGGTTGACGAATTAGAGTTGTTGTTTTAATTCGAATCACTCATCTTCTTAAAAATTGATAAGCTCACCCATATGCGTGCACAGAATTTACATTGTCTGTAATCCCACTGGTAACCACCTGCAGGGTTCTTCTCAGGCTTCTTTCTTGCTCATTCAGAAGTTTTCTTTCTCTGTGTAATGGGTTCATACTGTTCTGTATCCATTTTCTGTGTGAACATTTTTTTCATGTATAAAACTGTTGTAGAACATTTTTGATTTTTTTTAAAAAAACATGGGCTCTCATTTATTTTGATGTTTTTCAGTGGCTTTCCCTTTGAGCAGCCTTGTCCAGTCCACCCTGCTGCATGTGGCTGTGGGCTTTGTTTGCACCTTTCAGAAGACTGTGCTGTCACTCACAAAGTCTTCAATCATGGTCTCTCTTTCTCAACAATCTTCAGTAGCTCCCCACTCTTATAATCTGCCCCAGGCTGGCACATCCACCCCTTCTTCCCTCTGCCAGGCAGTGTTTATGCTGCCTTATCTTTATTTTTTTTGTAAGAGGCCACTTGGATGGAAGAATTTTTAAAATAAATTTACTCATTCATTTATTTTTGGCTGTGTTGAATCCCCTAGTTGCAGTGAGTGAGGGCTACGCTCCAGCTGCCACGTGCAGGCTTTTCACTGTGGGGGCTTCTCTTGTTGCTGAGCACAGGCTCCAGGGCACCCAGGCTTCAGTAGTTGGGACACATGGGCTCAGCAGTTGAGGCTCTTGCGCTGCAGAGGACAGGCCCAACAGTTGCAGTGCACAGGCCCAGTTGCTCCACGGCACATGGGATGTTCCCAGACCATGGATTGAACCCGTGTCTCCTGCATTGACAATTGGATTCTTATCTATTGAGCCACCAGGGAAGCCCTGTGCTGTCCCAGCTTCAGGGAGCAATTAGTTCTCATCTTTCAGGCATGAGACCTGCTTGGGTTTGACATTCATTCTCAGTTGTCCCCCCAGCAACAGTGACTGTTAGGAATATCAAGACGTGCCTTCAGCAGGCCCCAGAGAATGTTGCATCTCATATTCTTGACAGGAGAATAAAAGCTGTCCTAAACTCAACTGTGGTAAAGGATGTCCGTGGGATTGTTCTGGCACAGGCTTCGGTGCACCTGTTCTAGGCAGTGTTTTGTCTTTGAATGAAACTGGATCATTAGCATATTTCTGGCCTCCTTCCGCTTCACACGGCCCCATCAGCTTGTGTTAAGAGCTGTATAAGAAGCCTCCAAGAAAATCTGTGAGTCCAATTAGAAATTTCCTTCAGGTCCAGTGCCTGGGAGTGGTCATGCCTCTTCTGAACCATTGGTTTGATTTTGTTTAAACCATACCTCTCTTTGCCTTGGTCCCTAGGGAGCTCATAGTCTCATTTATATTCAGAGTTCTCTGGCTTGTGCGTTCTTCTGGCTTATAACATTGTTTTTTTTTTTTTTTTCTTTTTAATAGCTAGACATTTTGCTCTTTCTCTCAAATTTTACCATAAAAAACAAATTTCATGTCTTTTCTAAACATTACAGTGATTACATTCTTGTCTCCAAATCTGTCTTGCTATCCTATATCCTTTCATTTTTTTTCATATACTTGAATCCCTCTGAAGCCTGCTTTTGCTTGCCCCCTGCCATTTCCTCATTGTTTTTTGTTGTTCCAGTTTTCTCTTGTGGTAAATATACAAGTTTCCATATTAACCATTTTAAGTGTACAGTTCAGTGATATTAAAGAACATTTCTAAATTTTCGCAACATCACCACATTCTTTCTGTGCTGTGGATAGTTGTGTCTGACTCGGCGACGCCGTGAACTGTAGCCCACCTGGCTTCTCTGTCCTTGGGGTTCTGCAGGCAAGAATACTGAAGTGGTTTGCCATGCCCTCCTCCAGGGGATCTTCCCAGCCCAGGGATCGAAGCAAGGTCTCCCGCATTGCAGGCAGATTCTTTACTTTCTGAGCCACCAGGGAAGCCCAAGAATGCTGGAGTGGATAGCCTGTCCCTTCTCCAGGGGAGCTTCCTGAGCCAGGAATTGAACCGGGGTCTCCTGCATTGCTGGCGGATTCT
>NW_011495042.1:575184-600019 GCF_000754665.1 Bison bison bison
TCCTGAGCTAGGAAGCGAACCGGGACCTTCTGCATTGCTGGCGGATTCTTTACCAGCTGATCTACCGGGGAAGCTCATTCTCTCTGTATCTCTCCTCATTTTGCAAAACTGAAACTCTATATCCATTAAGTAGTAGCTCATTTTCTCCCCTCCCAAGTACCTGGCAGTAACCATCCTAAATACTTTATATGACTATGATTTTGACTAAGTATATCATGTAAATGGAATTATACCCTGTTACTCTCTTGTGACTGGTGTGTTTCATGTAGCATAATATTCTCATGTTGTAGCATGGGTCAGAATTACTTCCTTTTTAAAGCTGAATAATATTCTGTGTATACCTCATTTTGTTTATCCATTCATCTGTTGATAGACATTTTTATTGTTTCCACCTTCTGGCTGTTGTAAGTAATGCTGCTGATAACATGGGTATACAAACATTAGTTCAAGTCCTTGTTTTCAGTTCTCTTGGGCCAGTATGGAAGTGGAATTGCTGGATTGTATGGTAATTCTATGATTCGTTTTTTTGGAACCATCAGACTGTTTTCCCCAGAGGCTGTACCATTTTACATTCTTGCCAGCAATACACAAGGGTTCCAGTTTCTTCACATCCTTGCTAACACTTGGTGTTTTCTCGTTTTTTTGATAGTAGCCATTGTAATGCCTATGAGGTGATTATCTCTCTTTGTAGTTTTTATAAAATATTTTTTTGATGAACAAATTTCTTAAAAGATCACTTAAAATCAACATAGAAAATGGTTGCATAGTACAGATCTCAACTATTCACTGAGAATACATTTTAAGAATAATTTTCTTTTATTATATATAAACATTTATTTTAATAATACTCTTTATCACTTTAACTTACATCATTCCAGTATGAAAATGTTTCATTGAAGAGAGAATATTTCTTCAGAACTCTAAATAAAGAGCTTTACCTATCAAATGTGCAGCCGTACAGTCTTTAGAAATATGTAACTGTTCATTTCACAGTAATACTTCCCCTTTAAAAATTTGTCAGTTCGTCACAGGTTTAAAGTACAAGGTGCTTAATGCTCTGAAGGTATATGTAGTGTAAGTGAACCAAAGCTTTTCTCAAATATCAATTCTTTGTAAGTCCTACAAATTTGTGTGAACGTATTTGTTGTATAAAATAAATATTTTTTCCTGTTTTTAATTTGTAATATTCTATAAAACTCAAACATTTCATATCTATCATGGGCAGCTTATTTTAGCATTTTACCTGTAAAAAACACTGATCTATATACTTAAAATGATTTCTTGAAAAAACATTTTCTGTAATATAGTCCAGCATTTAACAAATAATACAATTAAAATTTATCCCTTGATTAGTATTCAGATTAAGAGTAACTTTCTTAATGTTTGCAAGTGAAGACTTATGACCTGAGATAGGATCCGTTGACAGCATCATACACTGATTCAGAAAGATATCTTCAGTAACTAAGGTGGAAGTGGAAGTGTACTCTAGAAGATATGAGCCTAGAAGAGAGCAGCATTTCTAAATCTCATTTTACATGTGTACTTTGAAATTTATTATAGCATAAGCAGTTTAACAATTAAATATCATAATCACAGAGCTGACCTTTTTTTTTAATATTCCTGAAGTTCATGTACTCAATTTGACCTTAAAACCTTTTAAAAGTATTCATAATTTAAATGGTAAATACTCATATGTACACCCATGGCTGATTCAGGTCAATGTATGGCAAAACCCACTACAATATTGTAAAGTAACTAGCCTCCAATTAAAATAAATAAATTTTAAAAAAATGATAAAGACTGCCTTAAATTTGTGCTTATACAGTTTATAAAATGGATGAAAGAGACAACAGAGGAGATATCTAATAAATTGAAGTAAGGTCGCAGCAATATGTATTTAAGTATACTGGCATCTGCTTAAATTCACAAAGAAAGAAATGATGAATCTGTATTCTGAACCCACAACCTAGTATCGATTGTGTGTGTGTGCTAAGTCTCTTCAGTGTGTCCAGCTCTTTGTGACCCTATGGACTGTATATAGCCCACCATGCTTCCAGCCAAGAATACTGGAGTGAGTTGCCACGCCCTCCTCCAGGGGATCTTCCCCACCCAGGGATTGAACCTGCGGCTCCTGTGGTTCCTGCATTGCAGGCTGATTCTTTACCTCTGAGCTGCCGGGGAAGTCCAGTATTGATTGTATATTGTCTCAAATTACTAGCCCCCTGCTTCACTTCACGTTGCTAAATCCTGCCTTCCTAAATGTTTATAAATGGTCAGGAGTCTGGATTGACACAGTTCAGTGGTGGGTTTTTGTTTTTGTATTTTTAATCCCAGCAGCTGTAGCACTAGCACTGTCCTGGGTTCAGAGCAAGTTCTGTTAATATTTCTGAAGTGTTTTCCGTGGTTGCTATTGACTCATTGTAATTTCAGTTTGCATTTCCCTAGTGATCAGTAATGTTGAGCATATTTTCATGCTTTTATTGGCCATTTGTATATCTTCTTTGGGGAAATGTCTATTCCAGCCCTTTGCCCATTTTTTAATCAGATCACTTTTTAAAAATTTCTATTTATTTGTTTTTAAACTTTTAACTTTGTATCAGATTTTTCTGTTGTTGAGTTGTAGGACTTTTCTTCATATTCTAGATATTAATCCCTTGTCAGATACATGATTTGTAACTATTTTCTCCCATTCTGTGGGTTGCCTTTTTACCCTTTTGACAGAGTCTTTGTGTTTTTGGTCCATGCTGCACAACCAGGGGTTGAATCTGGGGCCTCGGAAGTGAGTATGCAGAGCCGTAGCCATTGGATCCCAGGAAGTTCTCTGTTGATAGTTTCTTTTGATGCACACAATTTAAAAATTTTTATGAAGTTCAGTCTGTTTACGTTTCATTTTTCCCTGTGCCTTTGGTGTTATACCAAGGAATTGCCAAATCTAACGTGAAGCTTTTGCCCTTTATTTTCTTTTAAGAGTTTTTATAGTCTTAAGTTCAGATCTTTGATCCTTGTGTATTCATTGCTGCCAAATTTTGTAAAGGGGTACATTCTGAAAAAGCCTTGTACATTTCAAAGGACTTCTCTGCTTATTAATGTTTATTATCATTAAATTGAAATATACACAAAAGCAGAGAGTAGTGATCCATTGTGATGTATCACTTAGTTATGTCTCATCCTTACCAATACTTTTTTCTTGGCTACGCCACACAGCATGTGGGGTCTTAGTTCCTCAACCAGGGATCGAACCTGCACCCCTGCATTGGAAGCGCAGTCTTAACCACTAGATTGCTAGGGAAGTCCCTTTTATTTTGTGGGGGGTACTTTAATCATTGTACATTCACATAACTCCCAGAACCAGACTGAGAAGAAACAGTGCATTGATTATACATATACAGAACATACATACAGTGTATGTTGCATATAAAGTAATACAGCGATTTCCCTCCAAATTCCTTAATACATTTTCTCAAATAACATGTCTTAGTTTTTAGATGAATTGCAAGCACAGTCTTGTGTCCTGACACTTGTTATTTTTCTTTTTTTTTAAGAAATAAGAGCCGACCTATTGGGTGTGAAGTAATATCTCATTATGGCTTTGATTTCTGTTTCTATAATGATTAGTGATGTTGAGCAGTTTTATGTGCTTTTTGACCATTTATATTCAATGTATCTATTGAAGTCCTTTGCCCTTTTTTTTTTTTTTGGCCATGCAGCGGGCACATGGGATCTTAGTTCCCCTACCGGGGATCAAACCTATGCCCGTTGCATTGGAAGCACAGAGTCTTTTGGATCCCTAGGGAAGTCCCTACTTACCCATTTTTGAATCGAGTTTTTTGTTGTTGCTGAGTTGTGGCAGTTCTTTCTATATTCTGGATATTAATCTCTTCTTAGATATATGACTTGCAAATATATTCTTCCATTCTGTGGGTTGTTCTTCACTCTGTTGATAGTTTTCTTTGAGGTACAAAAGTGATTTTGTTATCTGTTGTTGTTGTTTTTCTGTGCTTTTGGTGTCACATCCACAAAATCCTTTCAGAATCAGTATCATGAAGGTTTTACCCCTATATTTTTAAGAGTTTTATTAGTTCTAGTTCTTTGTTTAGGTCTTTGATTTTGAGTTAGTTTTTGTATATGATACAAGGGTCCACTTTAACTTTTTTGCTTGGGGCTGTCATGTTTTCCCAGCACCAGTTGCTGAAAAAACTTTTACCAGGTGTCCTGTACCTGTACCATCTCCTGGCTCTCTTTGGCACTCTCTCCCTCACAAACAGGTCTTCTGCATGTTTTGTGTTTGGAATGCAACCATCTTCCATGTGGTGTTTATAGTAAAAGCTCTTGAGACAGTAATAAAATCTAAACTCATCACACCTTCACTTTTGAGAAAACTCTCAAGAAGCATGGTACTTTGCAGAAGAACACACTTCTCTCAGGAAGCCACAGGCAAGAGGCTTCCGTTCTGTGAGGTCTGGACATACCCATGTGTGGCTGAGAGCAGGAGTCTGGTCCTGGCCGTACTTCTGAGACCAAGGCTGAGGGCACCCTACCTCTGGGCCCGCAGTCTTACAAAATGTCAGGGCTGCCCTATTGAACTCCTGCGTTGTTTCTAGCTTTAAAACAGATTCTTTGCCCATGTTCTTAGCAGTCAGTTCAGTCCATTTGTTAGTCATTGCTGACCACGTCAAGAAGGAATGAAAATGTAGGTTGCTGGTGTTGTGGAAGAAAGTCTTCAGTGTATCTGTTGATGCTGAATTGTGCAGAGGGGTCAGCATCCTGTAATGGTTATTTGCGATGATCATCACAACTGTTTAATTTAGTCTTCCTTCAATACGAGTATTGCTGCGCCATCCCAACAATTATCCTAATTGTGGCAATATTCATCCTCTTGAATATGATGTTTTCAGGCTTCAAATTCTTTGAAATCAGCTTTCGTTCGTTAACTGAAACTCCTTTCTTTTTTCAGTACTGTTAATTTAAGTCTGCTGAAAATCCTTCCAGCTTATTTGGGTAATTTTAATGCTTAGAGAAGCAGAATTTCCTGTCCTGATCATTGATCCACTTTGCAAATCAACTTGCCTTCCAAAGATGAATTCTTTGCACCAGTGGACTAGTTTAGCACAGTGAACAGACCTATAGTGACTTTCCTCTCGGCACCAAAGGAGGTGCTGACCACTCTAGGGAACACAAAGGTGATTCAGCCGTGACCTCCCAGGAGGGACTGCAGTCAGTCAGGGGAGGCTGGGGAAGTCAGAATAAACACAGGGCCAAGTGGAAATACAGTTGCAGAAGCTCAGAGTAGAAGGCTGCTGCTCCTAGAAGGAGGCTTTCACTTTTTTTTTTTAGTTTTAGCTTTTCAGGGCAGTACTGTATTCACATAGCACAAAATTTAAAAGGTACAGCAGGGTATACACCAGAACGTTTCCCTTCCATCTTGCCCCTGGCCACCAGATCCTTTTCCCAGAGGCAGCCAGAGTTACAAGTTCTCGAGTGTCTGTTCAGGCCTGTTCTGTGCATAATACAGACGAATACACAGAGAGCTCCTTTCTTTTACATGAAAAGTAGCACACTTGCTCTTTTCTCTGTTTGTGATAGATCGTTGTCAATACGGAAGAGTTTTTTATTGTGTTTTACAACTGGAGAATATTCCATTGTCAGGATGTACTTTTATTTAGCCAGCGCTCTATGGATGGATATGTAAGGTGTTTTACATTTTGCTAATGCAGACACCACTGAGGCGCGTTCTGTATACATCGGTCCACGCATGGCCAAGGGCGTGTGTCCGTTCACTTACCTGAGGCAGGAGTGCTGGGTGGTGAGTATGTGCTTCTGTGATTTTGACAGCTCTTACAAGTTAAACCTCCGTAGAGGTTTTGTCCATTTAGGCTCCCAGCCAGTGTGGCAGTGCCTGTTTATCCACACCCTCACCAACGCTGTGATATCTCACAGTTTGGACTTTGCCAGTTTTTTTGTTTGTTTTTAAATTTATATATTTGGCCGTGTTGAGTCTTAGTTGCAGCACAGGGGATCTTTGTTGCATCATATGGTCTCTCTGGTTGTGGCACAGTGGCTCAGTGGCTGTGACTCGCGGGCTTAGTTGCTCCAAGTCCTATGGGATCTAGCTTCTGGACCAGGGATCAAACCCGTGTCCCCTGCATTGCAAGGCAGATTTTTAACCGCTGAATCACCAGGAAGTCCTGATCTTTACCAGTTTGTTAGCTTAAAAAAACTAGATTTTTTTTCCTCCAAAACGTCATAGTTCATTCTGTAGAAAAGTTAATTTAAGGTTTAAGGGCCATTTCAGTTTTCTGTGAAGTCAGTTTGTATCCTTGGCCTGTTTTTCTACTGGGCTTTGGTGTTTCTTAATTTTGTAAAAATTATATAGGAAGAAACTTTGCATTTTGTCAGTGATAGGAATTGCAGTTATATTTTTATAGATTTTAAAATATTTTTTATTGATACTTAGAATGGTTTTGTCATGAAAAAAAAAATTGATTTTTAATTGACTTTTTAAGGCTTATGGGTTCTCTGTCATACATAGAAAGATTTTCCCTGGTAGAAGTGTATGAAAAATTATCCTGTGGTTTCTTAAAGTACTTTTTATGTTTCATTTTTTACCTTTTATCCATTTTTTACCTTTTTACCTTTTATGTTTCATGTTTTACCTTTATCCATTTGAAATTTTTTTTAGTGTGAAGTGTGGGTCCAACTTAATTTTTCCCAATTGGCTGCTCATTTGTTGAAATACCTTTTATTGAACAATTCATCTTTTCCCCACTTCTTTAAATATCCTTCATCATTTATTATGTATGATGTACTTTGCCACATATCATGTATATTGGGTCTATTTCTGGACTTTCAATTGTAGATATTAATCCATGTTTTAATGTGTTGGTATCATATTGTCTTAGTTACCCTAGTTTTATAGCATATTTCAGTGTTTGGTAAAGTAAATTCTAATTCATTATCTTTATTTTTCACAACTTTCCTTGCTGTTTTTTGTTTTTCTTTATGAACTTTAAGACAAGTTTGTTTGTTAAAAGTCCTGTTTGTTTTTATTGGGACTAAATTACAGTTTTAGCTTAGTGTAAGAAAAGTGACATTTTGATGATGAATCTTCCCTGCTAAGATTACATGCCTTTCTCTCTGAGTTTGGTTTTAGTTTTGATGGATTTCTTAATACACTTGGATTTTATGCCAAGTGTATTCTCAGGTCTTTCTTGTTTGTTTTTAATGTTGAAGCATTTTCCCTTCTACCTACTTGATGATGATGTATGTGGAATTGTTGATTTGTATAAATTAATTTTCATCATCTTACCTGATTTTTAATTAATTATGATAGGTCTTCAGTTGCTTCTCTTGGATTTTTTAGGTTTATAATATTATCCACAAATAAATGTTTCCTCTGGTTGTATACCTGTGTTTTACTTCTGTTGTCTTTTGTGATTGATGGCACCTCCACAGCAGTGGTAAACACTGGTGGTGAGGCATGTGGCTTTGTTTGGCCTCTGACTTGAGTGGGAAGTCTTTTAATGTGTTCCCACTAGGCTTGACTTTAGCTTTGAGATTGAGAAGGATGTAAATATGTGGTTGATGTCTGTATCTTACTGTATATTTTTAAATGTAAATATGTATATAAATATTCAAGCTTTTGTCAGTTTAAAGTGTAATTAACAAAATTGTGTTTATTTAAAGTATACAACATGGTAATTTGACATATGTGTATTTTGTGAAATAATTACCACAATCAGGTTAATGAACACGTCTATCACCTCAGTTGCCTTTTCTTTTCTTTGTAGTGAGAATCCTTGCAGTCTGTTCTTTCAGCA
The DNA here is from genome assembly GCF_000754665.1 of Bison bison bison. Taxonomy (NCBI): domain Eukaryota; kingdom Metazoa; phylum Chordata; class Mammalia; order Artiodactyla; family Bovidae; genus Bison; species Bison bison. The sequence continues at coordinate 583,002 of NW_011495042.1, forward strand.
GTTTTCAGGCACTCACAGTATTGTTTACTGTGGTCACTGTGCTACATGTTAAATTCCCCAGAGCTTATTCATCTTATCAGTGAAGGCTTCTGCCCTTTGACCAGCATCTCTCCATCTCTCCCAGGCCCTGGTGACCACCATTCTACTCTCTGTTTCTGTGAGTTGGACATTTTTTTTTTTAGATTCCACTTACGAGGGCGATCATACAGTATTTGTCTTTCTGGCTGATTTCACTTATCTTTGTGTGCTCTAGATTCTTCCACGTTGCTGCAAATTTCAGAATTTCCTTCTTTCTTGTGACTAGTTAATATGTTAATACACACAACCCTACCTTATCTGTTTATCTGCTGATGGACAGGTAGGTTGTTTGCATATCTTGGCTATTGTGAATAATCCTGAACTGAGCCTAGGCATCCAAATAATCTCTTCAAGAAATGATATCTTTGGATGTATGCCCGTAAGTGGAATTGCTGGGTCATATGGTAGGCTGATTTGTTTTTGTTTTTGTTTTTTTTTAATTTTTATTGGAGTACAGTTGCTTTATAGTCTTATGTTAGTTTCAGGTCTACAGTGAAGTGGATCAGTTATACATATATCCACTCTTTTTTAGATTCTTTTCCCATATTTAGGCTGTTACAGAGTATTGAGTGGAGTTCCCTGTGCTCTACAGTAGATCCTCATTAGTTGTCTGTTTTATGTATAGTGGTGTGTATATGTCAATCCCAATCCTCCAATTTATCCCCCTGCTCTTACCCTCTGGTAACCATTAGTTGTTTTCTACATCTGTAGCTCTCTGTTTTGTAGATAAGTTCATTTGTACCCTTTTATTAGATTCCACATATAAGCAATATTGTATGATTGTCTGACTTCACTCATTAGAACAATCTATAGGTCCATCCCTGTTGCTGCAAATGGCATTATTTCATTATTTTGAACTGAACTAACTGAACTGATTATTCCATTGTATATATATACTATATCTTCTAAAACCATTCATCTGTCGATGAGCATTTTTACATCTTAAAATGGAAGCAACATGGTTGCTTCCATGTCCTGGCTATTGTAAATAGTGCTGCAGTGAACACTGGGATGCATGTATCTTTTCCAACGGTTTTTTCTTTGTGTATATGCCTAGGAGTGGGATTGCTGGATCACATGGTAGCTCTGCTTTTATTTTTTTAAAGACCCTCCATACTGTTTTCCATAGTGCTGTCCACTTTACATTCCCACCAACAGTAGGAAAGTTCCCTTTTCTGTGCACCTGCTCCAGCATTTATTGATTGTAGACTTTTTGATTATGGCCATTCTCACCCATCTGAGGTGATACCTCATTATAGTTTTGAATTGCATTTCTCTAATAATTAGTGATGTTGAGCATCTTTTCATGTGCATTTTAGCCATTTGTATGTCATCTTTGGAGAAATGTCTATGTAAATCTTCTGCCCACTTAAAGTATTTGTTTTTGGCTCCGCTTGTTGTTGGTTGCGGTGCAGGCTTTCCTCTGGTTGTGGAGAGCAGGGCTACTCTGCAGCCGCAGTGCACAGGCTTCTCATTGTGGTGGCTTCTCTTGGTGCAGAGAATGGCTTCTAGGGTGTGCAGGTTTCAGTAATGCAACTTGTGGCTCAGTAGCGCTGACTCCTGGGCTCTAGAGCACGGGCCCACTGCTCAGGCACGTGGGGTTCTCCCGCACTGGCACGTGGGCTCTTCACCATTGAACCACAGGGAGGCCCCATCTTCTGCCCACCTTTTGACTGGGTTGTTTTTTGATATTGCACTTCATGAGCTGTTAATATATTTAGAGGTTGATCCCTTCTTGGTTCCTTCACTTGAAAATATTTCTCCCATTCTGAGGGTTGTCCTTTTGTTTATGGTTTCCTTTGTTGTGCAAAAGCCTTGTAGTTTAGGTTCCATTTGTTTATATTTGTTTTTATTTGTTTTCCTTACCCTAGGAGGTGGATCAAAAAAGATCTTGCTGCAATTTATGTCAAACAGTGTTCTGCCTATATTTTCCTCTAAGAGTCTTATAATATCCAGCCTTACATACAGGTCTTTAATCCATTTTGAGTTTATTTTTTGTGTATAGTGTTAGGGAGTGTTCCAGTTTCATTCATTTACATGTAGCTGTCCAGTTTTCCCAGCACTCCTTATTGAAGAAATGGTAGTTTGGTTTTTAAATTTGGGGGGAATTTCCATTGTGTTTTCCATAATGGCTGTACCAATTTACAGTTCCACCAGCAGTGTACAAGAAACCCCTTTCTCCACATCCTTGCCAGCGTATATTGTCTTCTTTATTGAAACCATCCTAATAGTGTGAGATGACGTCTTACTGTGGTTTTGATTTGTATATCTCTGATTAATGATGTTGAGCATCTATTCATGTACCATTTGTGTATCTTCTTTGGAAAACTGTCTGTTCTGGTCCTTTACCCATTTCTTAATCAGGTTATTTTGTTTTTTGTTTTGCTGTCGAGTGGTATGTTTTTGGATATTAATCCCTTATCAAATATATGGTTTGCAAATGTTTTCTCCCAGTCCATACATTGTCTATTCATTTTATTGATTGTTTCCTTTCTGTGTAGAGCCTTGTACTTTAATGTAGTATTGTTTTGGCCAAAAAGAAGTTTGTTCTGATGTTCTCATGATACAGAAAAACCTAAATGAACTTTATGCCAACCTAATACTTTTTTCCTTTACTTTTTTTTTTTTGGCCTGTGCATTGCCAGGACCAGTGTCAAGGAGCATATTCTCTATGTAACCTTCTAGGATTTTTTATGATTTCAGATTTTACACTTAAGTCTTTGATCTGTTTATTTTAAGTTAACTTTTGTAAGTGGTGCAAGGGATCACCACTGACATAGGGATCCAGTTTTGTTCTTTTGTATGTGGATATCCTGTTTTCCAAACACCATTTATTGAAGAGACTGTCCATTCTCCATTGTATATTCTTGGTTCCTTGTCAAAGATTAGTTGACCCTACATGTATGGTTTATAGCAGAACTTAACTGCTGTGTTCCACCGGTCTGTGTTTCTGTTTTTTTATGCTAGTACCATACTGTCGGATTATTATAGTATATGATGCCTATAACTTTACTGTTCTTTCTCAAGATTGCTTTGGCTCTTTGGGATCTTTTATGGTTCCACACGAATTATAGGATTATTTTCTTGTTTCTGTGAAAAACACCAATGGAATTTTGATGGAGGTTGCATTGAATCTAGATTGCTTGGGTAGTATGGACATTTTAACAATATTTTTCCAATTCATGAACTTGGAATTTTTTTCTATTTATTCCTATCTTCCTCAATTCCTTTCATCAATGTCTTATGGTTTTCAGTGTACAGGTCTTTTACCTTCTTGGTTAAATTTGTTCTTAAGTCTTTTATTCTTTTTGATCATACTGTAAATGGGATTGTTTTCTTGTTTCTTTTTCTGACAATTTGATGTTAATATTTATTGGGTTGGCCAAAAAGTTCCTTTGGATTTTTCTGTAAGGCGTTACGGAAAAGCTCGAAACCTTTTGGCCAACCCAGTAGAAATGCAGATGACTGTTGTATATTGATGTTATATCCTGCCACCATACTGAATTTATCAGTATGAATAGTTTTTTTTGGTGGAGTTTAGGACATATGATCATGTTATCTGCAAGCAGAGACAGTTTTATTTCTTCCTTTCCAATTTGAGTATTAAAATTTTATTTTCCTGCCTAATTGATTTGACTAGGATTTCCAGTCCCATGTTAAATAGAAGCAGCAATAGTGGGCACCCATGGGACTTCCCAGGGCTTCCCTGATAGCTTGGTAAAGAATCTGCCTGCAGTGCAGGAGACCCTGGTTCAATTCCTGGGTTGGGAAGATCCGCTGGAGAAGGAATGGGCTACCCACTTGTGTATTCTTGGGTTTCCCTTGTAGCTCAGCTCATAAAGAATCCACCTGCAGTGAGGGAGACCTGGGTTCGATCCCTGAGTTGGGAAGATCACCTGGAGAAGGGAACGGCTACCCTTTCCAGTATTCTGGCCTGGGGAATTCCAAGGACTGTATAGTCCATGGGGTGGCAAAGAGTCGGACATGACTGCACAACTTTCACTTTGATGGGAATTCCCTGGTGGTCCAGTGGTTAGGACTCCATGCCCTTAATGATGAGGGCTTGAGTTTAATCCCTGGTCAGAGAACTGAAATCCCACAAGCCACATGGCACGGCCAGAAAAAAAAAAAAGTAATGGACACCCTTGTTTTGCTCCAGCTCTTAGAGGAAAAACGTTTGGCTTTTCACCATTGATGATGATGTTAACTGTGGGCTTGTCATATATGGCCTTTACTCTGTTGAGTACATTCCTTTGTTCCCAGTATGTTGAGAGTTTTTTCTTATCATGAAAGGATGCTGAGTTTTGTTACGTTTTTTCTGTATTTGTTGATGATCATAGGATTTTTATTCTGTGACTGTGTAGTATCACCTTTATTAATTTGCAAGTTGAGCCATCTTTACATTCCAGAGTAAATCCTCTTGGTCATGGTGTGTGATCTTTTTTAAATAATTAACTAACTGATGGCTGTGCTGGGCCTTTGTTTCTGTGCTCAGTCTTTTTCTAGTTGCAGCGAGGAGGAGCTACTCTTCGTTGGAGTGCGCAGGCTTCTCATCGCAAGGGCTTCTCTTATTACTGAGCACAGGCTGTGTAGGTGTTCAGTAGTTCTAGCACTTGGGCTTAGTAGTTCCAGCACATGGGCTCAGTAGTTGTGGCACATGGGCTCAGCTGCTTCGTGACATGTGGGATCTTCCTGGACCAGAGATCAAACCCATGTCCCTAGCATTGGCAAGCAGATTCTTAACCACTGGCCCACCAGGGAAATTCTCTACCAGGGAAGTGTGTGATCTTTTCAGTGTGCTGCTGAATTTACTTTACTAAGATTTTGTTGAGTTTTGACTCTCTTTTTGTCAGGGATATTGTCCTATAATTTTCTTTTCTCACAGTGTCCCCTGTCTGGCTTTGGTATCGGGGTAATGCTGGCCTCTTAAAATGAGTATGGAAAAGTTCCTTCCTCTTCAGTTTTTTTGGAAGAATTTGAGACAGATTGGCATTAACTCCTCTTTAAATGTTTGGTAGAATTCACCAGTAAAGCCATCTAGTCCTGGGCTTTTGTTTGTTGGGAGGTTTTTGATTTCTCATTCAGTCTCTTCTGGCTTTCCTGGTGGCTTAGATGGTAAAGAATCTACCTGCAATGCAGGAGACCTGGTTTTGATCCCTGGATTTGGGAAGATCCCCTGGAGAAGAGAATGGCTGCCCACTCCAATATTCTTCCCACCCCTCCCCGCCAAATGTCATAAATTTTTTAGGCAAAAAATCATAAGTTTTTAAATATATATAAAATGCATATTATTTATGTATACAAAAGCTTTTCTACTATGCTTGATAAAGGCTTGAGAAAGAACATCAAAAACAAAAGAAATGATGGAAAATTTGTAAAATATAAACTAAATGAAATGGGAGCCCTGAATAGAAGAGGTGAAACAAACTAGATAAAAGTAAAAGGTCATCAATCATATAGTCCAGTTGTTCTTAAACATGGCCGCTCATTAGAAAGGTATCTGGAGCTTTGGAGAGGGAAAAAAGTAATGCCTGGGCATTTTTTTTTTTTTAATCCAAGATGATTCTGATATGCATTGGGTTTTAAAAAGTGATTACAACTTTTTCTATTGAATGATAGTTTTAGTGATATAGAATTCTATTATTTTTCTGTTGACCAATCATGATACAGTGGTATTATGTGAGTAATAGTTACATAATCACAATAGTAAAAGATTTTTATCAGTTTTCACAGTCAATAGCCAGACAAAGAATAAAAGGTAGTTGCAGTTGCAGGCCATAATAGGAACATGATTAACCTAACAATATAAAATAATTACCGGAAATAGAACTGCCTTATGATCCAGCAATCCCACTGCTGGGCGTATACACTGAGGAAACCAGAAGGGAAAGAGACACGTGTACCCCAATGTTCATCGCAGCACTGTTTATAATAGCCAGGACATGGAAGCAACCTAGATGCCCATCAGCAGATGAATGGATAAGAAAGCTGTGGTACATATACACAATGGAGTATTAGTCAGCCATTAAAAAGAATACATTTGAATCAGTTCTAATGAGATGGATGAAACTGGAACCTATTATACAGAGTGAAGTAAGCCAGAAAGAAAAACACCAATACAGTATACTAACGCATATATATGGAATTTAGAAAGATGGTAACAATAACCCTGTGTACGAGACAGCAAAAGAGACACTGATGTATAGATCAGTCTTATGGACTCTGTGGGAGAGGGAGAGGGTGGGGAGATTTGGGAGAATAGCATTGAAACATGTATAATATCATGTATGAAACGAGTCGCCAGTCCAGGTTCGATGCACGGTACTGGATGCTTGGGGCTGGTGCACTGGGACGACCCAGAGGGAGGGTAGGGGAGGGAGGAGGGAGGAGGGTTCAGGATGAGGAACGTGGGTATACCTGTGGCGGATTCATTTCGATATTTGGCAAAACTAATACAATATTGTAAAGTTTAAAAATAAAATAAAATGAAAAAAAAATTAATTTGAAAAAATAATAAATAAAAAATAAAATAATTACCAACAGCTTGTGGGGGTGGTCAAGCAGAATGATGTGGTAAGTGGGAGTGCATACATGCACATTTTTTCATCTGCCCAGCCAGTCTATGTCTTTTGGTTGGTGCATTTAATCCACTTACATTTAAGGGAATTATCCATATGTATGGTCCTATTACCATTTTCTTAATTATTTTGGGTTATTTTCAGTAGGTCTTTTCCTTCTCTTCTGTTTTCTGTCTAGAGACGTTCCTTTAGTATTTGTCGTAAAGCTGGTTTGGTGGTGCTGAGTTCTCTTAGCTTTTGCTTGTCTTGAAAGCTTTTGATTTCTCCATCAAATCTGAATGTGAGTCTTGCTGGGTAGGGTGTTCTTGGCTGCAGGTTCTTCCCTTTTGTCACCTTAAATAAATCTTGCCATTCCCTTCTGGCTTGTACAGTTTCTGTTGAGAAATCAGCTGATAGCCTGATGGAAGTCCCCTTATATGTTATTTGTCATTTTTCCCTTGTTGCTTTTAATATTTTATCTTTGTCTTTAATTTTTGTTCATTTAATTACTATGTGTTTTGGTGTGTTCGTCCTTGGGTTTCTCCTGCCTGGGACTCTCTACTTCCTGGACTTGGTTAACTATTTCCTTTCCCATGTTAGGAAAGTTTTCAGCTGTTATCTCTTCAAATATTGTCTCAGGTCCTTTCTCTCTTTTCTCCTTCTGGGACCCCTATAATGCAAGTGTTGGTGTGTTTTAGGCTGTTTCCTTTTTTTTTTTCATTATCTTTTTTATTCTGTTCTTTGGCAGTGATTTCCACCATTCTGTCCCCCAGGTCATTTATCCATTCTTGTGCCTCAGTTATTCTGCTGTTGATTCTTTCTAGTGTATTATTCATCTCTGTTTGTTGTTTGTTCTTTAGTTCTGCTAGGTCTTTGGTAAACATTTCTTACATCTTCTCCATTGTTTTCCTGAGATCCTGGATCATCTTCACTATCATTATTCTGAATTCTTTTTCTAGAATGTTGCTTATGTCCACTTCATTTAGTTGTTTTTCTGCAGTTTTATGTTGTCCCTTCCTCTGGGACATAACTGTCTGCTTTTTCACCCTGATTCACTTTCTGTAATGTGGTTTTTGTTCTAGCTGCTGTGGGATTGTGACTCTCTTGCTTCTTCTGTCTGCCTTCTGATGGAGGAGGCTAAAGGGCTTGAGTAACCTTCTACATGGGAGGGACTGGCTGTGGGGAAAAACTGGGTTTTGCATTGGTGAGCTAATCCAGTTATCTGCTGATGGGTGGGGTTGCGCTCCCTTGCTGTTAGTTGTTTGGCCTGAGGTGACCCAACTCTGGGATCTGCAAGCTCTATGGTAGGGTTAATGGTGACCTCCAAGAGGGCTTACTCCAAGGGGAATCTTCCAGGACTGTTACTGCCAGTGCCCCCGTCCCTGTGGGGAGCCCCTGCTGACCTGCGCCTCCACAGGAGACCCTCCAACACTAGCAGGTGGTTTTGATCAGTCACCTGTAGGGTCACTGCTCCTTTGCTGTGGGTCTCGGTGCATGATTTTGTTTGTGCTCTCCAAGACTGGAGTCTCTGTTTCCCTCAGCCCCGTGGAAGTCCTATAATCGAATCCCGCTGGCCTTCAAGATCAGATTCCCTGGGGACTCCCAGTTCCCTTTGTTGGATCCGCAGGCTGGGAAGCCTGATGTGGGGTTCAGAACCTTCATAACTGTGGAGAACTTCTTTGATTTATTGTTCTCCAGTTTGTGGGTCGCCCACCTGGCAGTTACGGAATTTGATTTTATCATGATTGCAACCCTCCTTCCATCTCACTGTGGCTTCTTCTTTGTCTTTGGATGTTGGATATCAGGATGGTGGGTCCTGCCAGTCGATAGTTGTTCAACAGCTAGTTGAGATTTTGGTGCTCTGGCAGAAGATGAGTGCATGTCCTTCTGCTCTGTCATCTTGAACCGGAAGCTGGAACTACCCAGCTGCAGTATTTGTGCCAGAGAATTCTGTGGACAGAGGAGCCTGGTGGACTACAGTCCACGAAGTCACAAAGAGTTGGACACAACTGAGTGACTGAAACTTTCTGTCTTCTCACTAGTAATCAGCCTGTTCAGATTTTCTATTCTTGATTTAGTCTTATTGGTCGTATATTTCTAAGATTCTATTCATTTCTTTTTGGTTGTCAATTTTATTGGCATCTAATTTTTCATAGAAGTCTCTCAGTTCAGTTCAGTTCAGTTGCTCAGTAATGTCTGACTCTTTGTGACCCCATGAATCGCAGCACACCAGGCCTCCCTGTCCATCACCAACTCCCGGAGTTCACCCAGACTCACGTCCATCGAGTCATTGATGCCATCCAGCCATCTCATCCTCTGTCGTCCCCTTCTCGTCCTGCCCCCAATCCCTCCCAGCATCAGAGTCTTTTCCAATGAGTCAACTCTTCGCATGAGGTGGCCAAAGTACTGGAGTCTCTATGATCCTCTATATTTCTGTGATATCATCTGCTTTCATTTCTGATTGAATCCTCTCTTTTGGTGAGTCTAGCTAAAGGTGTGTCAGTTTTGTCTTTTCAAGAAAACGAGCTTTTGGTTTCATTCATCTTTTCTGTTGTCTTTTTAGACTGTTTCCACTCTGATCTTTGTTATTTCCTTCCTTCTAAGTAGAAGGCTTAGTTTCTTCTTTTTCTGGTTCTTGAGGTGTAAAGTTAGGTTGTCTATTTGAGATAGTTCTTTTTTCTAAGCATAGACCTTTATTATTATAAACTTTCCTCCTAAAACTACTTTTGCTGCATTCCATAAGTTTTGGTATGTTGTGTTTCCATTTTTGTATCATGATTTTTAAAACTTTTTAGATTGTCTTTTGATTTCTTCTCTAATCTATTGGTTCTTCAAGAGTTTGTTGCTTAGTCTCCACATTTGTGAAATTTCCATTTTTCCTTCTGTTACTGATTCCTAGTTTCACACTATTGTGGTCAGAAGGATGCTTCCTTGTTTAAGTGTTGCTGTCTTGGCCGTGTCCGCCTTAGCTGCTTCTGCAGGGCCTTGCGTTGCAGCGCCAGCCTCTGCCTCGTGGTGGCGCAGGCTCAGTGGTCGCAGCGCACGGGCTCAGTTGCTCCTTGGCGTGTGGGGTGTGAGTTCCCTGACCAGGGATCAAACCTGTATCGCCTGTATTGCAAAGCGAATTCTCTACTGGACCACCAGGGAAGGCCCTCCCTCATTCTTAATACATTTTCTAAGACTTGTTTTCTGGCCTAACTCAGGATCTATCCTGAAGAATGTTCCGTGTGCGCTTGAGAAGAATGTGTGTTCTGGTGCTGTTTGCATGAAATAGTTTGTGCCATGTATGTCTGATGGGTCCATTTGTTCTGGAGTTTAGTTCAAATTCAAATGCTTCCTTACTGATTTTCTGTTTGGACAGTCTCTGTTTTGTTGACAGTGGGGTATAGAGGTCCCCTACTGTTACTGTATTGTCTTTTTCTCCCGTCAGATCTGTTAGTATTTGTTTAACATATTTAGGTGCTCTGATACTGGGTGCGTGTGTATTTGCAAGTGTTACATCCTCTGATGAATTGACTTTGTTTTCATTATATAGTGACCTTTTTTGTCTCTTGTCCAGCTTTAAAAAGTATTTTTGTTTGTTTTGTTTTCATTTATCTTTGGCTGCGCTGGGTCTCCATTGCTGCACATGCTTTTCTCTGGTTGTGGTGAGCGGGGGCTGTGCGCTTGTCGTGGCGCATGGTCTTTTCCCTGAGGTGGTTCTTTGGTTGCAGAGCATGGGCCCTGGAGCTCACTCTTGGTAGTTGTGGCTCATGGGCTTAGTTGCTCTGTGACGTGTGGGATCTTCCTGGGTCAGGGATTCAACCCATGTCTCCTGCCTTACCAGGCAGATTCTTTACCAGTGAGCCTGCAGTGAAGCCCTCTTGTTAAGTTTTTATCTGATGTAAGTATTCTTTCTGCTTTCATTTGCATGAAATATCTTTTTCCATCCCTTTACTTTGAGTCTTTTTGTGTCCTTAAAGCTAAACTGAGTCTCTTTGAATAGATATAAATATATTTATAGATAGATAGATATAAACATATAAAATGTCATCTGGTTACCTGTGCTAATAAAGTTTCTCCTTGATGATGAAAAAAAAAAAGCTAAATTGAGTCTCTTGTGGGAAGCATATAGTTGGGTCTATTTTTTTTTTAAATCCATTCAGCTACTCTATGCCTTTTGAATAGATGGATGATTTAAAGAATTAAAATTTAAAGTAATTATTGATAGGTAAGGATTTACTAGGTCTTTTCGTTAGCTTAGCTGGTTGTATCTTTTTATGTTCTGACTGTTTTGTAGTTCCTTTGTTCCTTTCTTCCTCTTGATATCATTTTTTTTTAATTGATAATTTTCCTTAGTGGTATAGTTTTTTAAAAGTATTTTTAGTGCCTTAATTGAGGTAAAATTGTCATACAGTAAACTGCACAATATTTAAAGTACAATTTGATGAATTTAACATATATATATATATACATACACATCCTGAAACTATCACTGCAATCAAGATAATATACATATCTATCACCTCCCACAAAAAAAAAACAAACAAAAAATAAAACCCATCTAATCAGCCTCCAATGTAAAGCAAAGAGTTGTATTTTAACAATTTTGTTTGTTTGTTTTTATTAATTGGAGAGTAATTTCTTTACAATGTTGTGTTGGTTTCTGCCGTAAAACAATGTGACTCAGCCATAAGTATACACACGCCCCCTCCGTCTTGAGCTTCCCTCCCAGCCCCCCATCCCACCCCTCTAGGCTGCCACAGAGCACTGCTGAGCTCCCCGTGTTATCAGCAACGTCCCCCTAGCTTCTGTCTACACGTGGTAATGTGCATGTGTCAGCGCTGCTCTCTCAGTTTGGCCCGCCTCCTTCCCCCTCTGTGTCCACAGTCTGTTCTCTCTGCGTCTATTGCTGCCCTGCTAATAGGTTCATCAGCACCATTTTTCCAGATTCTGTGTATATGCATTGTTATACAATATTTGTTTTTCTCTGACTTACTTCACTCTTTATAACAGGGTCTAGGTTCATCCACCTCACTGAAACTGACTCAGATTTATTCCTTTTTGTTTATTTTGTTCCTTTTTATGGCTGAGTAATATTCCATTGTATATATATAGCACAACTTCCTTATCCATTCATTTTTCAGTGGACATCTAGGTTTCTTCTGTGTTCTGGCTGTTGTAAATAGTGCTGCACTGAGCATTGGGGTACATATGTCTTTTTCAGGTATGGTTTTCTCAGGATATATGCCTAGGAGTGGGGTTACTGGGTCCTATGGTAGTTTTATTTATTTATTTTTTTTCTTAAATAAATCTCCACACTGTTCTCCCTAGTGGCTATGTCCGTTTACATTCGTACCAACTGTGCAAGAGCGCTCCCTTTTCTCTACATTCTTTCCTGCATTTATTGTTTATAGATTTTTTGATAATGGCCATTCTTACTAGTGTGAGGTGATACCTCATTGTAGTTTTGATTTGCATTTCTCTAATAATGAGTGGTGTTGAACATTTTTTCATGTGTTTGATGGCCTTCTGTATGTCTTCTTTGGAGAAATGTCTGTTTAGGTCTTCTGCCCATTTTTTAATTGGGTTTGTTTTTCAGATATTGAGCTGCCTGAACTGCTTGTATATTTTGGAGAATCCTTAGTGGCATGTTTTGATCTTGATCTTTTATCTGTCTGCTCTAGTTTTCTGTTTTGTGATTTTTGTGAGGGTTATAAAAAACACCTTACAGTTATAAGAATCAATTTTAAGCTAATAACTTAACTTTGATAGCATATAAAAATTCCGTGCTTTTCTCTCTTCTTCCACTTTATGTTTTTGATATCACACTTTACATCTTTTTATATTGTATATTCATGTAGAAATTACTGTAGCTATAGTGACTTTTAATACTTCTGTGCTTTATCCTTTATACTAGAGTTAAGAGATAACATACCAGCATAATACAGTACTAAAGTCATCCTCAGTATGTAGGAGATTGGTTCCGTGACACCCCCCCATCCCTTGTGTACACCCAGAATCCATGGATGCCTAAGTCCCTTGGATAAAAGGGAGTAGTGCTTACATATAACCTGTAAGTCATTTGTAGATTTCTTATAATACCTAATGCAGTGTAAATATCATGTACGTAGTTGTAAATGCTATGTAAATTGTAGCTGGAGTAGTGCATATTCAAGGTTTACTTTTTGGAACTTTCTGAGACTTTTTTTCCTCAAATATTTTCATTCAGTTTCTTTCAGTCTGTGAATGTGGAATTCTTGAATAGGGAGGGCCAACTGTATTTAATTTGATTGTATACTTGCCTTTACCAGTGTGTTTTATATTTCCTTATGTTTTCCTGTTAGTAATGTCCTCTCATTTCAGCTGGAAGAACTCCTTTTAGCATTTCTTGTAAGGCAGATGTAGTGATGATGAATGCTTTACACACTTGTCTGACTGGGAAAATCTTTTTTTTTTTTTAATTTATATATTTCTTTTTTGCTGCACTGGACTCTTTGCTATGAGCAAGCCCCCTGGTTGTGGCCAGTGGGGTGTGGCACTAGCTGTGCTGGGGTCTCGTTGCTGTGGCTTCTCTTGTTGCAGAGCCTGGGCTCCAGGGCACATGGCTCCAGTAGTTGTGGCCGTGGGCTTAGTCGCCCTGTGGATGTGGGATCTTAGATTCTGGACGAAGGATCGAACCCATGTCCCCTGCATTGGCAGGTGGAGTTTTAACCACAGGACCACCAAGAAGTTTCCTGTGTGGAAGAGTCTTTATCTCTCCTTCATTTCTGAAGGGTAGGTTTGCCAGGTAAAGTATTCTTGGTTGGCAGATTTTTTTGCTTTGTTTTGTTTTATTGAAATATGGTTGATTTACAATGTGGTGTTAGTTGCGGGTGTACAGCAAAATGATTCAACGTTTTTTAGGTATCTGTTCTTTTTAATTATTTTCCCATTTAGGTTGTTTCATAGTATTGAGCAGAGTTCCCTTTGCTATACAGTAGGTCCTTGTTGGTTATCCTTTTTCAGTATAACAATGTGTACATGTCAGTCCCAAACTCCCTAACTGTCCCTCCCACAGCCTGTCCTCTCTGGTAACCATAAGTTTGTTCTCTAAGCCTGTGAGTCTATTTCTGTCTTGTAAATATGTTCACTTGTATAATGTTTCAAAGACTCTGCATATAAATAACATCATACCGTATTTCTCTTACTCTGACTTACTTCACTTAGTGTGACACTCTCTAGGTCCATCCTTGTTGCTGCAAATGGCATTATTTCATCCTTTTTAATGGCTGAGTGATACTCCATTGTAAATATGTACCATATCTTCTTTATCCATTCTTCTTTTGGTGAACATTTAGGTTGCTTCCATGTCTTGGCTATTGTAAACAGTACTGAAAAGAACATGGGGAGTGCATGTATCTTTTCAGACCAGGTTTTCCCTGGATACATGCCCAGGAGTGGGATTGCACGATCTTACGGTAGTTCTATTTGTATTTTCTTTAGAAATCTCCATACTTCTTTTTTCCATAGTGGCTGCTTCATTTTGTATTCCCACACAGTGTAGGAGGGTTCCCTTCTCTACACCCCATCTCCAGCATTTATTGTTTGTGGATTTTGATGATAGCCATTTTGACTAGTGTGAAGTGATATTCATTTTAGTTTTGATTTGCATTTCTGTAATTAGCGATGTTGAACATCTCTTCATGTGCCTCTTGGCCCTCTGTAAGTCTTCTCTGGAGAAATGTTTGTTTAGGTCTTCTGCTTATTTTTTGATTGGGTTGTTTCTTTTGATGATACTAAGCCACATGAGCTGTTTGTAAATTTTGGGTACTAATCCCTTGTTGGTCACATCACTGGCAAATATTTTCTCCCAGTATGTGAGTTGTTTTTCATTTTGTTTATGGTTTCCTTTGCTGTGCAAAATTTGAGCCTAATTAGGTCTCATTTGTTTATATTTGTTTTTATTTCCATTACTCTGGGAGACAGATCAAAAAGATATTGCTGAGATTTCTGTCGTGAGAGTATTCTGCCTGTGTTTTTCTCTGAGTTTTATAGTTTTCAGCGTCATGTTTAGATCTTTTATCCATTTTGAATTTTTTGTGTGTATGTATAGTGTTAATGTTTTAATTTTATCTTTTTGCATGTGAGTTGTCCAGTTTTCCAAGCACTGTTTGGACTGTCTCTCCTCCATTGTGTAGTCTTGCCTCCTTTGTTTAGATTAACTGGCCATGGGTACATGGGTTTATTTCTGGGCTTTCTGTCCTCTTCCTTTGATCCGTCTTTGTTTTTGTGCCCATACCATATTGTTTGGATAATTATAACTTTGTAGTGTGGTCTGAAGAAAGGGGGCCTTTTCCTCCAGCTCCATTTTTCTTTGTCAAGATTGCTTTGGCTATTTGGGATATTTTGTATCTCCACACAAATTTTAAGATATTTTGTTCTAGTTCTATTAACAGTGCCATTGGTAATTTGATAGGGATTGCACTGAATCTACAGATTGCCTTTGGTAGTATGTCATTTTAACGGTATCGATTATTCCAATCCAAGAACATGATGTATCTTTCCATCTGTTTGTGTCATCTCTAGTTTCTTTCATCAGTGTCATAATTTTCAGAGCACAGGTCTTTTGTCTCCTTATTCCTAGGTACAGTATTTTATTCTTTTCGATATGCTGGTAAATGGCGTTGTTTCTTGAACTTCTCTTTCTGATCTTTCATTGTTAGTGTATAGAAATTCAACAGACTTCTGTGTTTTAATTTTGTAACCTGTAACTTTACCAAATTCATTAATGAGCTTTAGTAGTGCTGTTAGAATTTCCTGTGTACAGTATCATGTCATCTGAAATAGTGACACTTTAACTGGTTCTTTCCCTTTTCCAATTTGGATACCTTTTATTTCTTTTGTCTTTTCTGATTGCCATGGCTAGGACTTCCAAAAACTCTGTTGAATAAAAGTGACGACAGTGGGTATTCTTGTCTTGTTCCTGATCTGAGAGGAAATGCTTTCAGCGCTTCACCATTTAGTATGATGTTAGCTGTAGGTTTGTCATAAGTGGACTTTATTATGTTGAGGTAGGTTCCCTCTGTGCCTATTTTCTGGGGAGTTTTTATTGTAAATGGATGTTGTATTTTGTCAAAAGTTTTCTTTACATCTATTGAGATGATCATATAGTTTTTAGTCTTCAATTTGTTGATGTGGTGTATCACACTGATTTATGGATATTGAAAAACCCTTGCATACCTGGGATAAATTCCACTTGATCATGATGTATGATCTTTTTAATGTATTGTTGGATTTGGGCTGCTAGAATTTTGCTGGGGATTTCTGTGTCTGTTCTTTAGTGATCTTGGCCTGTTATTCTGTGTGTGTGTGGTATGTTTGTCTGGTTTTGGTATCAGGGTGATGGTTGGCCTCACAGAATGAGTTTGGGAGATTTCCTTCCTCTGCAGTTTTTTGCAACAGTTTCAGAAAGATAAGTGTTAGCTCTTCTCTAAATGTTTGACAGAATTCGCCTGTGTAGCCATCTGGTTCTGGACTTTTGTTTGTTGAGAGGTTTTTTTTTTTTTTTCCAAGGTAGACACGTTTCTTTTTCTTTCTCTCTGTCTTTTTTTTTTAACATTAATTTTTTAAAAAACGGTAGCCATTATTCTTTTTTCTGACTTCACTGGGTCTTTGTTGCTGCACGTGGGGTTTCTCTAGTTGTAGAGCGCGAGGGCTCCTTTCTAGTTGTGGTGAGTGGGCTTCTCGTTGTGTTACATTGCGGTGGCTTCTCTTGTTGCAGAGCACAGGCTCTCAGGCGTGCGGGCTCAGTAGCTGTGGAGCACAGGCTTGGTTGCCCCACAGCATGTGCAGTCTTCCTGGACCAGGGATGGAACCTGTGTCCCTGCATTGACTGGCAAATTCTTAACCATTGGACCACCAGGGAAGTCCTGTTGGGAGTGTTTTAATCACGGTTTTAATTTCAGTACTTGTGATTGGTCTGTTCATATTTTCTGTTTCTTCCTATTTCAGTCTTAGGAAATTGTACCTAAGAATTTCTCCATTTCTTCCAAGTTGTCCTTTTCATTGGTGTACGGTTGCTATAATAGTCTGTTTTTAAAATATATATATTATGAAAGTATAGTTGCCTTACAATGTTTTAGGTACACAGCAAAGTGATTCAGTTACACATATATTCATATATTATTTTTCAGATTAGTTTCCATTATATGTTATTAAAGATATTAACTATAGTTCCCAGTGCTATATGGTGAACTTTTGTTTCTTGTTGCATATCTATTTTTTTAAATTAGAAATCTAGCATTCTATTCATACTGGGTCAAACAAGTGGAATCAAAATGTCATAAATTTTTTAGTTAGACAAAAATTCATTAGTTTTCTAAAATATATATTATACGTGCTATATATATATGTATGTATATA
>NW_011495042.1:600119-601008 GCF_000754665.1 Bison bison bison
CAAGGGTCCCAGGTTACAAACATTAAAGCTACTATTTACACCAATTATATTAATCAATACACTGCCAGGGACACAGCAGGTAAGGGATATGGAGACTTAGCAGCAAACATTGGCCCAACAAGTGAAAATCCCTTCACCAATACAATTTCTGATCAATCTTTTGACTGCTCAAAGGAATCTGTATTTAGACAGTTTAGAACATCTCATGCCTCTCACAGTTTGGAGGCTCTGAGCAATCACATGTGGCCGGAAAAACCTATTCAGGCAGGCTAGAGGACTTCCAAGGGAGTTTGTAGGTTGAAACACTGTCACACCCAGGAATTATTAACTGGAGCTATAAGCTAACTCTTTTTTCAGAGAGGTAGTGGGGGACAGCCCCCCATAAAGTCAGAAGTGTAGGTAAAAGCACAAAGCAGAAAGTAGGCAGACTCTGGTTTTGGGGGTAGATTGCTCGAGAATTTCCAGGGAGACTCCTGAGGCTTGATCCCGCCTTTGCGTATGCCAAGCCTCCTTCCTCATGACCTTTGCCAGAGGCGGAGCTCGCTCCCCGCATCTCCCCCTTTTTTATTTCTTAAAACAGCCAGAGGCAGCTCAGTCTCGAGCTTTTGAATGCTCTGCCGAAGAATCCTGACAATACAAGGAAGAATGATTATGAGAAGCAAAATTAGAACTAAAGATATTAGACAGAATGTTTTTTCCAGAAGTAAAGTTAGAGAAGGTGTGAAGTAAGTCATTAGCTGCTCCAGCGGTGGTAAAATCCAGTCGACAGTGTTCCAGGGCCTGTATTTGATTCTGAAGTTTCCCTAAGCCAATGTCAGAGCTGTTCCAAACACCTGAAATATGATTTGTAATTTTTTTCATTTATAATCTGTCTCGTTTACCTTTAAAG
>NW_011495042.1:601108-603863 GCF_000754665.1 Bison bison bison
AATGATATTAATCAATACACTGCCAGGGACACAGCAGGTAAGGGATATGGAGACTTAGCAGCAAACATTGGCCCAACAAGTGAAAATCCCTTCACCAATACAATTTCTAATCAATCTTTTGACTGCCCAAAGGAATCTGTATTTAGACAGTTTAGAACATCTCATGCCTCTCACAGTTTGGAGGCTCTGAGCAATCACATGTGGCCGGAAAAACCTATTCAGGCAGGCTAGAGGACTTCCAAGGGAGTTTGTAGGTTGAAACACTGTCACACCCAGGAATTATTAACTGGAGCTATAAGCTAACTCTTTTTTCAGAGAGGTAGTTGGGGACAGCCCCCCGTAAAGTCAGAAGTGTAGGTGAAAGCACAAAGCAGAAAGTAGGCAGACTCTGGTTTTGGGGGTAGATTGCTCGAGAATTTCCAGGGAGACTCCTGAGGCTTGATCCCGCCTTTGCGTATGCCAAGCCTCCTTCCTCATGACCTTTGCCAGAGGCGGAGCTCGCTCCCCGCAGATGGAGAAATTAGAAAACAAAGGAAATGGAAGTCCTGAATATGAAATAGAAAAAGTGGAACAAACTAGATAAAAGTGAAAGATCGTCATATAGTCCAGTTGTTTTTAAGCACGGCTGCTCATCAGAAACATTTCTGGAGCTTTGGAGGAAAGAAGCAATACCTGGACATTTATATTTTTCAAAAATGTAATTGTCTCTTATGATTCTTTGTATTTCTGTGCTGTCAGTTGTAACTTCCTTTTCATTTCTGATTTCGATTTGAGTCATTTCCCTTTTTTCTTGAAGAGTCTGTCTAAAGGTTTATCAGTTTTGTTATCTTTTCAAAGAATCAGCTTTTAGTTTCATTGACCTTTCGTATTGTTTTCTTCATCTATATCTTTATTTTATTAATTTTTATTGGGATATCGTTGCTTTATATCATTTATTTCTGCTTTGACCTTTATGATTTCTTTCCTTCTACTAACTTTAGGTTTTGCTCTTTCTCTAGTTGCTTTTGGTGTAAGTTTAGATTGTTTATTTGAGATTATTTTTTCCTGAAATATGGTTGTGTTGCTGTGAAACGCTCTCTTGGATTTGCTCTGCCCGTACCCTGTAGGTTTGGGACCGCGTGCTTTTGTTCTCCTTCATCACTAGGTGTCTTCTGAGTCCTCTTTGAGCTCTTCCGTGCCCACTGCTTGTGTAGCAGCGTGTTGTCTTCTATGTGTTTGTGTTTTTTATAGTTTTTTTTTTCTTGTAGTTTATTTCTAATCTCATAGCGTTGTGGTTGGAAAAGATGCTTGATATAATTTCAACTTTCTTAAATTTACCAAGACCTGCTTTGTGATCCTGTTTTTGTTTTGTTAATAAGATGGTTTGTATTATTTTTTAGACTTCACATTTAAGTGGTATGATATAATACTTGTCTTTGTCTTCACTTGGTGTGATGTACTCCAGGTCCATCCATGTTGCTGCAAATGGCAGGATTTCTTTCTTTTTTTAATGGCTGAGAAATATTCCATTGTATGCATGTGCGTGGGTATGTGTGTATCACATAAAGAACACATATTCTTTATCCATTCATCTTTTGAGGGGTACTTATCTGTTGTACATAGTACTGCTGAGAACATTAGGGTGCATCTGTCTTTTCAAATTAGAGTTTTCAGCTTTTCTGGATATAAGTTGGCAGATTTCTTTCCTTTTTTTTTTGCAGCATTTTGAATAAATCATTTCATTCTCTCTTGGCCTGCAATATGTGAGGAATCCACTGGTAGCCTTATGGGAGTTTCCTTGTATGTGAGCAGTTTTTTTCTCTAGTTGCTTTTAAAATTCTCTTTGTCTTTGATTTTAGGTGATTTCATTATGGTGTGTCTCGAGATCTTTTGGGGGACCTATAAAAACTTGGATGTCTAAATCTCTTCACAGATTGGGAAGATCTCAGCTATTATTTCTTTAAATAAGTTTTCTGCCCCTTTCTCCCTCTCTCTTCCTTTGGGGACTCCAACAATGCTTAGGTTGTTTCTCTTCATACCCCATAATTTGTGAAGGCTTTCTTCACTTTTTCATATTTTCTCTTCATTCACCTTAACCTGGATAATTTCAAATGACCTGTCATTGACTTCATGGATTTTTTTTCTTCTGCTTGATTAAGTCTGTTATTAATACTTCCTAGTGCGTTTTCATGGAGAAGGCAATGGCACCCCACTCCAGTACTCTTGCCTGGAAAATCCCATGGACGGAGGGGCCTGGTGGGCTGCAGTCCATGGGGTCGCTAAGAGTCGGACACGACTGAGCGACTTCACTTTCACTGTTCACTTTCATGCCTTGGAGAAGGAAATGGCAACCCACTCCAGTGTTCTTGCCTGGAGAATCCCAGGGACGGGGGAGCCTGGTGGGCTGCCGTCTATGGGGTCGCACAGAGTCGGACAAGACTGAAGCGACTTAGCAGCAGCAGCAGTGCGTTTTCATTTCATTCATTTTAGTTTTCAGCACCATGATTTGTGTTTGGTTCTTTTTATGATCTATGTCTCTCTGTTAAATTTTTCCTTTTGTTCATGTGACTTCCTTGGTGGCTCAGATGGTAAAGATCTCACCTGCAATGCAATAGACCTGGGTTCTGTCCCTGGGTCAGGAGGATCCCCTGGAGAAGAAAATGGCAACCCACTCCAGTATTCTTGCCTGGGAAATCTCACGGACAGAGGAGTTTGGTGGGGTCACAAAGAGTCGGACACAACTGAGTGACCAACACTTTTGTTCGTGTATTATTTT
>NW_011495042.1:603963-604513 GCF_000754665.1 Bison bison bison
TTTCTGATGGCTCTTTACCAATAATTCAATGTTCCGCTTTTTTCCTTTAATATCAAAGTAGCTATCAATCCTGGATAAGAAGCCACTACTTTTTTAGTTTGAGCGGAAAGATGGACCCACTCTAGGGGGCCGTTTTGCTATAAAACCAATTTTTTGTCTGGCCACCCCAATTACACCTATGGGGGTTTTAGGGCAAAGGAATTATCAAGCAGTTGTCAATTTAATTTTTAAAATTTACATTTTAACAATATAAATTTAGAGATATGTTAATTTAGGTCTAATGTTTAGTTTAGGTCTCTATAAATTTAAATAATAAATGTATAACCTCCTTATCTCATTTTGATATACAGATATACCTAAATGCAAAATGTATTTATATATGGCAACAAGTATAGACTTATTTACATAATATACTTGAATTAATCTTTATAATTAATGTTAATTAATATATATTACAGCAATACAACACGTACACAGCTAATACCAACCAACACAAACCAATGTACTGTAATAATACATGTCACACATATATAATTATACAGTATACAGA
>NW_011495042.1:604613-615922 GCF_000754665.1 Bison bison bison
TGGTGGGGTCACAAAGAGTCGGACACAACTGAGTGACCAACACTTTTGTTCGTGTATTATTTTTCTGACTTCATTGAATTGTCTGTTTTCTTGCAGCTCATTAAGGATATCTTTAAAACAAATATTTTGAATTTTCTGTTGGGTACATTGCAGATCTCCATTTCTTTGGGGTCAGTAATTGAAGAATTGCTGTGTTCCTTTGGTGTCATGTTTCATGGAGTTTTCGTATTCCGTGAAGTCTCATGTTGCTGTCTTTGCACTTGAAGCCATCATCTCTTCCCGGCTTTAGGAGAGATACAACTCCTATCAGACCTGCTAGGGATTTCTCAGTAAATGAAAATGTCATTAACAGCTACTCCAAATGCTTTTTTAATGGTTATTAAGTTTTAGAATCGACCTGTAGAAAACATATGGAAGATTTTGTAAGAGTTGAAAAAGTGAATATTACATATCTTGACGATCTGTGAAGATAATAAGCATTAAAATAAGTAAAATCCGAACGGCCTTCCGGTACTTTTGATAGAAGTCCATGTATACCACTTTTGTAATTGAAAAGTAATCGCCATTGCAACTCATAAAAGGTCACTTGGGGGTGATACTCTCAGTCTTGATCGAGTGATATTTAGATCAAATGGCTGTGTTTACTTTCATGGAGCTGTGTGCTTATAATCTGTGTGCTTTTCTGTAATATTTTATGCTAAACTTTAAAAGTTTACTTAATGTTGACTCAGTAGTCATTATAAAAAGGTTACAAGTACAGAAAGTTGACTTAAACTGCCTCTGCATGTAAGAATATCACATGGAGAAAAACAACCACTGTTACCAACATTTCTTTCCATTCTCTTGTTGTGGTTTTTTTTGACCACGTGGCATGTGGAACTTCCCCAGCCAGGGATAGAACCCATGACCCTGCATTGGAAGTGCAGAGTCTTCTGACCACTGGACCACCAGGGAAGTCCTGTTGTGCGTCTTTTGCCTATATCCTTTACTTAATTTTTTTTTCTGATTGGAAAAGTACATGTTCTCTTTAGAAAAGTTGCTAAACACAGAAAGGCCATGCTTCTCACAATGGAATAACGATATGATTGACAAAATGATGCCAAGGACCATAGTATGGAAAGTTTCATTAATGGCAAAGAACCCGAAAATTTAAGATGTTTATGTTAAAAATGTAAGGGTTCTGGGATTTTCCTGGCAGTTCAGTGGTTAACACTCCATGCTACCCATGGAGGGTGCACGGGTTCGATCCCTGGTTGGGAATTAAGTCTGCATGACATGGCCTTAAAACAAAGAAGTGAAAATGTTAGGGTCCTGATTTTGCTCAGCATGTAGTAAGCACACAGTACCCTGGGCCTCTGGCTGCATGTGTGCTAAGTAGCTTCACTGTGTCCGAAACTGTGCGACCCTATGGACTGTAGCCTGTCAAGCTCCTCTGTCTGTGAGATTCTCCAAGCAAGAATACTGGAGTGGGTTGCTGTGCCCTCCTGCAGGGGATCTTCCCAGCAGGATCAAACCAGGGATCAAAATCAGGTCTCCCGCGTTATAGACGGACTCTTTACCATCTGAGCCACCAGAGAAGCCCAAAAAACTAGAGTGGGTAGCCGCCTGTCCCTTCTCCAAGCAAACTTCCCGACCCAGGAATTGAACCAGGGTCTCCTGTGTTGCAGGCAAATTCTTTACCTGCTGAGCTACCAGGGGAGCCCATTCTCTATGGATCTCTTACATCTCCTGCATTGGCAGGCAGGCTCTTTACCACTGGCATCACCTGGCAAGTCCTGGCTAAATACAATTAAATGACTAGGGCCAATGGCATGGGCCAGCGATTGGAAAGGAAACTGTTTTTGTTTTTTCTCTCCATAGAGTATCTTCTAGCATGGACTCAAAGGTAACCCAGAACCTGGAACTGGACACTAGGTTTGGACAGAAGTTCAAGAGAAGCCTGTGTTTCTAGTCTGAGGAGTGAGAAAGGGACTTCTTAAGAGATTAGAGGGTAGGGATGCAGGAAGAAAAGCTTGTGTCTTGTTTATTTGTTTTTCTCCCCTCCATTTTCTCCTGCTCTTGTCTCCCATGAAATTTTGTGGTGGTGAAGGCAATAGTGACATTGGCGGCCAGCAGGGAGAGGAATCCTTCTATTTACAGGGATTGTGGTCTCAAGAGCATGGGGAAATTTGCTGATTTTGTTCTTAATTCTTACTACTTGACCCGGGAAGCAGTCACAGTTGTGGGAGGTGCTCAGCAGTAGAAAGAAATGAAATTCTTTCCTTTCTTGCCAGTAGACCCGCAAAAGGTCCTCTGGGAGCTGGAATGTCTTGGAAAGGTTGTAAAAAGGAATGTGAAAGTCACTCAGTCATGTCCGACTCTTTGCGACCCCATGGACTGGAGTGGGTAGCCTTTCCCTTTTCCAGGGGATCTTCCCAACCCAGGAATCGAACCCAGGTCTCCCTCATTGCAGGCAGATTCTTTACCAGCTGAGCCACAGGGGAAGCCCAAGAATAATGGAGTGGGTAACGTATCCCTTCTCCAGAGGATCTTCCGGACCCAGGAAGCGAACCGGGGTCTTCTGCATTGCAGGCGATTCTTTACCAGCTGAGCTGTCAGGGAAGCCCTGGAAAGAGGAAGGAGCTCAACAAAGTGAACCCATAATACTGTGTATGAACTCCTGGGTTCTCCTAAATATTATCTGTGCATTTGATCCTAAACAGCACACCAGAGGCTAGACTGCTGCCCAAGTCATGTGCCGAAATCTGCACAGTATGCTTGAGACGAGACAAGTCAGAACGGTACCACAGGGGCTTTGAAATGATCTGATGTTGGAAGCACAGCCCAGGGAGAGTGGAAAGGAATTTGTGGATTGGACCTAATCAGGGAGATTGCTGCTAAAACAAAAATGTGCACTTGCTTCAGCAGCACATATACTGAAATTGGAACAATACAGAGAAGATTAGCATGGCCCCTATGCAAGGATGACACGCAAGTTCCTGAAGTGTTTGCTATTTTTTTCCTTAAAAAACTAGGAATAGAACTACCATATGACCCGACAATCCCACTCCCGGGCATATACCCTGAGAAATCCATAATTGAAAGAGACGCATGAACCCCAGTGATTGCTGCAGCACTGTTTACAATAGCTAGAAGCACCTAGATGTCCACTGACAGATGAGTGAATAAAGAAGTTGTGGTACTTGTGTGCAATGGAATGTTACTCAGCCATAAAAAAGAACGCATTTGAGTCAGTCTTAATCAAGTGGATGCACCTGAAACCTGTTATACATAGTGAGATGGGTCAGAGAGAGGACAAATACCGTACATCAGTGCCTATGTATGGAGTCTAGGAAGATGGTACTGATGAACCTATTTGCAGGGCAGCAGTGGCTACACAGACATAGAGAACAGACTTTCGTGGGCCCAGTGGGGGAAGGAGAGGCTGGGACGAATTGCGAGAGCAGGATGGAAGCATATACATTGCAGTATGTAAAATAGTTAGCTAGTGGAAATTTGCTGTATGAGGTAGGGAGCTCAAATCAGGGGACTCCGTGACAACCTGGAGGGGTGGGTTGGGGTGGGAGGTGGGAGGAGGTTCAAGAGGGAGGGGGCGTATGTATACCTCTGGCTGATTCATGTTGATAATGGCAGAAACCAACACAATATTGTAAAGCAAATATCGTCCAATTAAAAACTAAAAAGAAAAAAGCCCACCATTTTCTATTGGACTTGAACAAGATCCAGAATAACGTAGCATAGTATCCAAACATTCAAAGTTACTCACATATAAACAATCAGGAAAATCTTACCATCTCCTAAGGGGAAAAGACAGTCAACAGATGGCCATCATGACATAACAAAGGTGTTGGAATCACAAAGAATTTAAACTATAATTATTAGTTAAAACCTGGCTCTAATACTTGAGGGTGCACATTCTTTTTTTTTTAAGTTTGTTTCTATTTGGCCGTGCTTTGTCTTTGTTGCTGCGTGGGCTTTTCTCTAGTTGTGGCAGGTGGAGGCTGCTCGCTGGTTGCGGTGCACAGGATTCTCGTCGCTGTGGCTTGCCTTGTCGAGAGCACAGGGTCTATAGCGCACGGGTCGCAGTGTTGCGGCTCCCACGCTCCAGAGCACAGACTCCACAGTTGCGGCACGTGGGCTTCGTTGCTCCGCAGCTTTGGGGATCTTACTGGACCAGGGGTCGAACCTGTGTCTCCTGCATTGGCAGGCAGATTCTTTACCCCTGGACTACCACGTTATTCCTCGAGGGTGAACATTTCTGAAACAAATGGAAAGATAGACACTTAAATTGGAAGTTCTATAAGTGAAACTATATTTCAAATTCATTGAGTGGACTCAGTGACAGAATAGAGATATATTAAGAAGTCAGTTAACCTGAAGGTAGAAGGGCAAAACGTATGTATTTGAACAACAGATTTTTAAAATAAACTGAAGAAAAATGAAGGGATCTTCAGGGGCCCATGGGAAAATAACAAAACGTTTATCTTTCATGTTATCAAAGTCTCAGAAGGAGTGGAGATGGAGTGCAGTAAAAGTGTGTGTGGACATTATAGGAAGAAAGAAAGATGTTTCTTATGCAGTTGACATGATATTCTACTTAGAAAATCCCAAGGAATATACAAAAAGACTGGAACTAATTATTGAGTTCAGCACAAATGCAGGATACAAGAGCAACGTATTGAAATCAGTTATATTTCTTTGTACTAGCGATTAACACTGAAATTGAAAACAGAACCAGTCAAAAAAAATTGGGTGTAAATCTAACAAAACATGTATAGCACTTGTATGCTAAAAACAGTAATGATTAATACAGTAATGATTAAAGAGGGAGTTCCTGTGAGTGGTTAGGACTCTCTGCTTCCGTTGCAGGGGACATGAGTTCAATCTCTGGTCAGGGAACTAAGATCCCATAAGCTGCAGTGCTGCCAAGGGGAAAAAAAAATCAAAGATTAAATAAATAGAGATATTTCCTTCATAGGTTGGAAGACTAAACATAGCAGGAATATCATTTCTTCTCAAAATTGATAATGCAAATTTATTGTAATTCCTATCAAAATTCTAGCAAGAATTTTTTTTAGACATAGACAAGATTACTCTAATATCTATATGGAAAGGCAAAGAAACTAGGAAAGGTAAAACAATTTTGAAGAAGAATAAAATGAGAGGAATCTCTTTACCCATTTCAAGACTTTAGAGCTACAGTCATCAAGACCGCGTGGTGTTGGGGGAGGGACGGACGCACAGATCAGTGGAACAGTTTAGAAAACCTAGAAATAGACTCACACAGGTACAGCCAGTTGCTTTTTGACTGAATGTTTGTGTCCCCCACAAGTTCTTATGTTGAAACCCTCAGTGTGATTATATCAGGAAATCATAGCCTTTTGGGGGATAATTAAGTCATGAGGGTGGAGTCCTCATGAATGGGAACCAGCCCTGTAAATGAGGCCGCAGAGAGCTCTCACTGCCTTTTCTGCCAGGTGAAGGCGGTGAGCAGACGGCCACCAGTGAACCAGGAGATGGGCCCTCAGCAGCAGCTGAGCCCGCCAGTGCCTCGGCCTGGACTTCTAGACTCCCGAAGTGTGAAGAGTAAATATTTATTGTTTAAGCCACCAGTGTATGCTATTTCTGCTGTAACAGCCCAGAGGGCTAAGACAGGTGCCAAAGCAATTCAGTGGAGGAAGGTAGTCTTTTTAACATTCGGTGTTGCAACAGTTGGTTATCCACAGGGAAAAACAAAATGCAAACCTAAGCTCACATCTTACGCAAAAAATTGACTCAAATGTTTCATAGATTTAAGGTGGGCTCAGACAGTAAACGGAGAAGGTAATGTCACCCCACTCCAGTACTCTTGCCTGGAAAATCCCATGGAGAGCCTGCAGTCCATGGGGTCACTAAAAGTCGGACACGACTGAGTGACTTCACTTTCACTTTTCACTTTCATGCATTGGAGAAGGAAATGGCAACCCACTCCAGTGTTCTTGCCTGGAGAATCCCAGGGACGGGGGTGCCTGGTGGGCTGCCCTCTGTGGGGTCGCACAGAGTCAGACACGACTGAAGCGACTTAGCAGCAGCAGCAGCAGCAGCAGACAGTGAAGGATAGCCTGCAATGCAGGAGACCCAGGTTTGATCCCTGGTTCCAGAAGATCCCCTGGAGGAGGAACGGCTGAAGAATTCCATGGGCAGAGACGCCTGGTGGGCTACAGTCCATGGGGTCGCAGAGAGTCAAACACCACTGAGCCACTAATATACAACAATTAAAAATTTTAGGAGAAAACATCAGAGAATGATTTTAGAAGTAAAGCTTGGTGAATAATTCTTTTTTAAAAATTTATTTTTTATCTGTTGTAGCATTTTAATTTTGTTTTGGCTGTGCTGGGTCTTCATTGCTTTGGATGGACTTTCTCTAGTTGCAGCGAGCAGGGGCTACTCTTTGCATGAGCTTCTCATCGCTTCTCATTGTGGTGGCTTCTCTGGTTGCAGAGCACAGACTCTAGAGTGAAGGCTTCAGTAGTTGGGGTGTGCAGGCTCTAGGGTGCGTGGGCTTCAATAGTTGTGGCATGTGGGCTCAGTAACTGCGGCTTGCAAGCTCCAGAGCGCTGTCTCAGTGGTTGTGGCCCACCGACTTAGTTGCTTCTCAGCATGTGGGATCTTTCCAGACCAGGGATCGAACCTGTGTCGCCTGCTTTGAAAGGTGGATTCCTATCCACTGCACCACCAAGGAAGTCTGGTGAAGAATTCTTATACATGGCACCTAAAGCATGATCCATAAAGGGGGAAAAAATAGGATAAATTAGACTTGATCAAAAATTAAAAGCTTTGGCTCTATCATAGAGTCTGTGAAAAGAATTTTAAGAAGACAGGTTACAGATTTGAAGACAATACTTGTGAACAATATATCTGGCAGGGACTTACATCTAGAATAACTAGAATATATTATATAAGGAGATCTCAGCAACTCCTAAATACCTAGTGGATCAAAGAAGAAAGTATGTGAGGAGTTAGAAAATACTTTTGAGACGAATGAAAACAAAACAAAAATTCACAAATACAGAAGCTGTGGGATACAACTACAGTTGTGTTTAGAGGGAAATTTACAACTGTTAGTGCCTGTATTAAGAAAGAAAAAACAGATCAGTAACCTTAAGAAACTAGAGAAAGAAGAAAAAGAAGCTAGAAAAGATAAAAATAAACCCAAAACAAACAGAAGGAAGAAAATAATAAAGACTAGAGTGTAAACAAATGCAGAGAAACTAGGAAAATAGTGAAGTACATAAAAGCAAGAGTTTGTTTTATTAAAAGATCAACAGAGAATAAGAGGAAGCTCAAATAACTGGAATCATTACAGAAAGTGGGGACGGGACAGTACCACTAACCTTCAGTAATAAAAATGACTATAATACTATGAACGGCAAATATTATGCTAATAAATAAGATAGCCTAGGTGAAATGGACAAATTTCTGGAAACAAAGTAACAAAATTTATTCAAGAAGAAATAGAAAATCTGAATAGACTTGACAGATAAAGAGATTGAGTTAATAGTTTAAAAACTTCCCACACAGAAGGAAAAAGCCCAAGATCAGATGGCTTCACTAGTAAATTCTGTCAAATCTTTAAAGAAGATTTAACTAGTATTGACTGGACAGACTTTTGTTAGTAAAGTAGTCTCTGTTTTTTAATATGCTGTCTAGGTTGGTCATAGCTTTTCTTCCAAGGAACAAGTGTCTTAATTTCATGGCTGCAGTCACCATCTGCAGTGATTTTGGAGCCCCCCAAAAATAAAGTCTCTTCACTGTTTCCATTGTTTCCCCAGCTATTGACTATGAAGTGATGGTACTGGATGTCATGATATTAATTTTCTGAATGTTGAGTTTTAAGCCAGCTTTTTCACTCTTCTCTTTCACTTTCATCAAGAGGCTCTTTAGTTTCTCTAGGCCCTTCACTTTCTGCCATAAGTGTGGTGTCATCTGCCCATCTGTATCTGAGGTTATTGATATTTCTCCCAGAAATCTTGATTCCAGCTTGTGCTTCATCCAGCCTGGCATTTCGAATGATGTTGATGTATTCTGCATATAAGTTAAATAAGCAGGGTGACAGTATACAGCCTTGATGCACTCCTTTCCCAATTTGGAACCAGTCTGTTGTTCCATGTCCAGTTCTAACTGTCGCTTCTTGACCTGCATACAGATTTCTCAGGAGTCAGGTAAGGTGGTCTGGTATTCTCATCTCCTGAAGAATTTTCCACAGTTCATTGTGATCCACACAGTCAAAGGCTTTGGTGGAGTCAATAGAGCAGAAGTAGATGTTTTTCTGGAACTCTCTTGCTTTTTCCATGATCTAGTAGTGAATGTTGGCAATTTGATCTCTGGTTCCTCTGCCTTTTCTAAATCCAGCTGGAACATCTGGAAGTTCACAGATAATGTACTGTTAAGCCTGGCTTGGAAAATTTTGAGCATTACTTTATTAGCGTGTGAGATGAGTGCAATTGTGCGGTAGTTTGAACATTCTTTGGCATTGCCTTTCTTTGGGATTAGAATGAAAACGGACCTTTTCCAGTCCTGTGGCCACTGCTGAGTTTTCCAAATTTGCTGACATATTGAGTGCAGCACTTTCACAGCATCATCTTTTAGGATTTGAAATATGTCAACTGGAATTCCGTCACCTCCACTAGCTTTGTTCATAGTGATTCTTCCTAAGCCCCACTTGACTTCACATTCCAGGGTGTCTGGCTCTAGGCGAGTGATCATACTACTGTGGTTATCTGGGTCATGAAGATCTTTTTTGTACAGTTCTGTGTATTCTTGCCACCTCTTCTTAATATCTTTTGTTTCTGTTAGGTCCACACCATTTCTGTCCTTTATTGTGCCCTTCTTCGCATGAAATGTTCCCTTGGTGTCTTTAATTTTCTTGACGAGATCTCTAGTTTTTCCCATTCTGTTATTTTCCTCTATTTCTTTGCATTGATCACTGAAGAAAGCTTTCTTATCTCTCCTTGCTATTCTTTGGAACTCTGCATTCAAATGGGTGTATCTTTCTTTTTCTCCTTTTCTTCTCACTAGCCATTAGGGAAATGCAAATCAAGATCAAATAAGATACTTATACACTCCTATTAATCCTGCTAAAATAAAGAATAGTAGCAATACCAAATGCTGGTAAGGATGCCAAGAAACGAAGTCGTGTCTGGTGGAAGTGTAAAACGGTGTGGGTACTCTGGAAAATACGTTGGCAGTCTTAGGTTGTATAGTACGTTTTATGTTTCCTAGCAGTTTCACTTCTGGGTATTTATTCCAGAGAAAGGAGATAGTAAATATTTGTGGTAAGAATAAGCATGATGGGTCCAGTGTGGCTGAAATTTAGGGGAGATGGTAAGGCTTTTCAACAAATGATCTTGGAAAGCTTTGAGACAGAGCCTGCAGTCTATGTCGTTTTTTGCATCTCTTTTCCTACTCTCTCCTTGGGGCTTTGACACATTTATTTTTCTTGGTTGAGTGTTAACTTTTGTGAGTTGGTTGAAGAGAATTTTAAATGCTGAAAGTTTGGTGAATATAGGCACAAAATAGACCATCATCTCTTTTTTAAAAAAATAATGTTCTATGTTAATGTATGTTACGTGTATGGATTTTTCTAAAACTTGAGCATCTGTGATCTGGTTTGGGGCTGGTTCAGAATCACAGGTTCGGCAAGCTCGTGACACAGTGGCACCCGTCTGCCTCCCCAGCCTGCCCTCAGGGACTCCTCCTGTTCTTTGTGCCCTTTGTCCTCTGAGCCAGTGGGTCTGACTTGATCTGGGCTTGTCCTCTCTGTAGACTTCCTCCAGGGCTGTTCTTTGTTCTGGTTCCAATAGTTTTTTTTCTTTATACATACAGCTCTATGCTGCTGCTAAGTCGCTTCAGTCGTGTCCAACTCTGTGCGACCCCAGAGATGGCAGCCCACCAGGCTCCCCCGTCCCTGGGATTCTCCAGGCAAGAACACTGGAGTGGGTTGCTGTTTCCTTCTCCAATGCATGAAAGTGAAAAGTGAAAGTGAAGTCACTCAGTCATGTCCGACTCTTCTCAACCCCATGGACTGTAGTCTACCAGGCTCCTCCGTCCGTGGGATTTTCCAGGCAAGAGTACTGGAGTGGGGTGCCATTGCCTTCTCCGATACAGCTCTATAATTTTGGTCTATAACAACAGAGCCCTTTGTTTTTGCTTGTAGCAGGGTCTCCCGTGAAGGCATTGGACAAAATCATTTACATTTTTGTGTAATAGGTCCACTCAGGCCCCCAGGGCCTCCATCCCTTCTACATATTGTGTCTATTTTTAATTTTTAAAAATTATTTCAAGTCACTATTTTTTTTTTAATTATGTTTTTAATTTTTTAAATTATTTTTATTGTGTTAAAGTATGTATAAACATAAAATTTGCCATGATAACTATTTTTAATTGTGCAATTCAGGGACATTAATTACATTCACAGTGTTGTGCAGCCATCACCATTATCTATTTCGAAAACTTTTCATCAAGCCAGAAAGAAGCTGTAATTAGTAACTTCCTATCCTGTTTGTCCCCAGGCTCCTAGTAACCTCTAATCTGTCTTCTGTCCTATGAATTTTCCTAATCTAGATGTTTCTTATAAGTGGCATCATATAAAGTTTGTCTTGTTGTGTCTGCCTTATTTCATTTAGCATGTTTGCAGGATCTATCCATGTTGTAGTGTATATCAGAACCTCATTCCTTTCTGTGGCCAAATAACATTCCACTGTATGTGTACATATCACATAAAAACTGTTGTGTCTCTTTAAATTTGAGAAGCTGAGTTCAGAGTGTAGATTTTGAGCTGAAGAAATTTATAAGTGTGGGGCAATGTAGGAAAGAGAAAATTTCAGTTCAGGTTGGATAAATTGGGCTTTGGAATAGCTTTGTGTCAAAGTGAACATAGTGGAGGAAAGATAAGTTAATTCTCTTGCCAGGTCCAGGTAGGTGGGCTGTGTAAGGAACTAGAATTTGGACTTCTTTTTTTGTTTGTTTCATGATTTTGTTTTCCGGGTGCTATGAAAATGAACAATTCAGTTCAGTTCAGTCGCTCAGTCATGTCCGACTCTTTGCGACCCCATGAATCGCAGCACATCAGACCTCCCTGTCCATCACCAACTCCCGGAGTTCACTCAGACTCACGTCTACCGAGTCGGTGATGCCATCCAGCCATCTTATCCTCTGTCATCCCCTTCTCCTCCTGCCCCCAATCCCTCCCAGCATCAGAGTCTTTTCCAATGAGTCAGCTCTTCCCATGAGGTGGCCAAAGTACTGGAGTTTCAGCTTCAGCATCATTC
>NW_011495042.1:616022-616364 GCF_000754665.1 Bison bison bison
AAAAGAGGCTGAAATAAGGATAGCTCAGTGAGGAAATTCAGTGTAGAAAAGAGGCTGAATAATTCAGCCAGAAGGTAAGAGAAAGAACGACATGGTGAGACCAAGTTTCGGTGAACAAGGCCCACACTTTAGTTTCCAAAGTAGTTTTTATACCTTAAGTTATGCATAGAGGATAATGGGGGAAGGGGTAGAGTCATGCAGTAAGCCAGGCTTTCTTCCTGCAAACTTATCATATGCAAAGTTTAGGTGATTTGCATCATCTTCTGGCCCGGAGGCCTTTTTCTCTAAAGGTGATTATTCTCAAGTCAGGCGCCAGCCTCCAAAAAGCATTAGATAAAGTTG
>NW_011495042.1:616464-622462 GCF_000754665.1 Bison bison bison
GATGCCATCCAGCCATCTTATCCTCTGTCATCCCCTTCTCCTCCTGCCCCCAATCCCTCCCAGCATCAGAGTCTTTTCCAATGAGTCAGCTCTTCCCATGAGGTGGCCAAAGTACTGGAGTTTCAGCTTCAGCATCATTCCTTCCAAAGAACACCCAGGGCTGATCGCCTTTAGGATGGACTGGTTGGATCTCCTTGCAGTCCAAGGGACTCTCAAGAGTCTTCTCCAACACCACAGTTGAAAAGCATCAATTCTTCGGCGCTCAGCTTTCTTCACAGTCCAACTCTCACATCCATACATGACCACCGGAAAAACCATAGCCTTGACTAGACGAACCTTTATTGGCAAAGTAATGTCTCTGCTTTTGAATGTGCTGTCTAGGTTGGTCATAACTTTACTTTGTAATAAAGATGAATGGGAACTGAAAATGACTAAGATCATGTCAGAAATGACTTGGACTTGGTGCAGAATGAAGGGAGATGTTTTTGTTTCCTCATATTAGTAATTTCATGTATAAGATAACAGAAGAGGCCTGAGAAGAAGATTAGGATTAGTAGGATCACAGTTTCCTGGTGGACTTGGTTTGGGGACCTTTAAGGGAAGAGACGTGGGGCTTGGCAGAGGACTGAGGTTGGAAAAGCTCCAGCTTGTTCCTGACAGTGTCTTTCCACAGACAGGCTTCTGATTAGTGTTTGTTTCCCCCTTGGGGCAGGATGGAGGGTTAGGGGCGTGGGAGCAGAAAGGTCGCTTCCCCAGAGTCCTGGGTTATGCTGGTGGGGAGCGCAGCTGCGGGGTCCTTCTGCGGGCCCTGGCCTGGGACCTTCGTGAGCTCTGGGGCTGCAGGTGAGCCTGGGGAATGGCTGGGCTCTTGTCAGCAGCTCTGCTACTTGGGCAGAGCTGTCGCTTGCTGGCTCCCCTGCCTGCTGCCTTTTGAGTTGACCCACAGAGGCTCAGTGTCGTGTTTGCTTAGAAGGTTCTTGGACTGGAGGATTGCACGCATGCTTGTGGCTTGTGCCTCCAGGCAGGCTGATGGAGTGAATCCCTTCTTGTTAACTGGCTGTGGTGTGACTGCTCTTGCTTCTCTTTTCTGGTCTCACACTTCTGAGGCATCACCTCTTTGGCCTGGGTTTCATCAGTGAGCCAGATCACGCTGAGACACACGTCCAGCACAGACTGGAAAATAGCAACACGGAACAGGAGAAGTAGTTGTTTCTTTTTTTTAAGAAATATGGTTTTATTTTTATTTGCTAGTGTAATGGCTGTGCTGGGTCTTCATTGCTGTGCGCTGGCTCTTTTCTAGTTGCAGCAGGTGGGGGCTGCTGCCTAGTCGTGCTGTGTGGTCTCTCCTTGCCGCGGCTTCTGGTGCTGTGGAGCGCGGGCTGTCAGTGTGCGCGCCTTCCGCAGTTGCGGCTCGTGGGCTTTAGTACAGTGCTCTCAGTGGTTGTGGCCTGCGGGCTTCGTTGCTCCACGGCGTGTGAAATCTTCCCAGACCAGGGATTGAACCTGTGTCCCCTGCATTGGCAGGCGGATTCTTAACCACTGGACCACTGGGGAATTCCAGAAGTAGATTTAAACGTGAATTTCATTGGAGAGCTCAGCAGGGAAAGGAATTCTAGATCTCTGGGGCTTTCTGTTAGAATTTTATATTCTGATTTTTTGGGGTGTAAGTTTCTCTGTTGGGAAGCAAGGCACAGACAAAACAGAGATTTAATTGGAAGGATATGGAATGGCCGGAAGGAAGACCTAATGAGTCTTCAGAAAGGACTGGAGCCAGAGCAGTGTAGTGATCTGGGAGCTGGAACCTCTCAGGGAGGATTCAGTACCGCCATGTCCAGTTTTGCTTCTTTTTGTCAGAAGTCAAAGTCCAGGGAGACAGACATGACCAGCCTGATGGGGGTCAGGGAGAGGACCTTAACTGACAGTCCGTACAGGGTGGATCTTGTGCAGAAAGCTAGTGTTCTGAGTCGCGCTGGGCGCTGTCCCTCAAAGAAGGAGACAGCTTGGGCAGCAGGAGCAGAAGGGGCCCTCTGCCCCACATGTTCCCAGAGCAACGGGGGACCAGAAGCAGAGACTTCCACCTTGCAGTGCAATTTGTTTTATGTCAGGGGCCTAGGCTTTTTGGTGTTTTTACGTTGAGGGCTGACCTCACTGAACGTTCTTTATCAGTGAATCACTGTTTGTGCAAGAAATGTGTTTTTTGAGGGGTCAGTCCTTGAAGGTTTTTCCCAAGGATTT
This sequence comes from Bison bison bison, assembly GCF_000754665.1. NCBI lineage: Eukaryota > Metazoa > Chordata > Mammalia > Artiodactyla > Bovidae > Bison > Bison bison. Next base: position 618,700 of record NW_011495042.1, read on the forward strand.
CTCTTGGTCTGGCCTTTGCACAAAGAACAGGGGGGAGGGTTTCCAGAAAGTCCATTTGGCTGAGAGCAGCTGAAGGTGCTGTCGATTACACAGGCATGCTCTCCTGTGCCACATATGAGAACAATGCCCTCTCGAGGGAGTGGCCTTTTTAAGACAGTGCCTAATGTGGAAGATGGTTGAGAGTTTGTTACTAGAACTAGAGGGGCAGTTTTTTGGTTTCTTTGGTTAGACTTATTTGGACACTGCCCACAGTCACTAGGAGCTGACCAAGATTATGCACGTGTGTATATGCATGTGTGGGCTGGAGTTGATGTCTCCAGCTCTTGCCTGTACACATCCTGATTGGGTCTTCACATCCCTGCCACCTCCCCTGGGTGCCCTAGTGTTCACAGCCAGGTATTCTTTGCTAATTTGCTTTTCTCCCTTCTTGCCAGGTGTCTGCAAATGGTGTACATTGTCAGTTCCATCCAGCGTGTGCCAGGCTGATCCATGGTCACTTTCCGGGATGGCAGCAAGGTGACTTCAGCTGAGGATGACCCTGACTGAAAGGCTGCGTGAGAAGATATCTCAGGCCTTCTACAACCATGGGCTGTTCTGTGCGTCCTACCCCATCCCCATCATTCTCTTCACGGGGCTCTGCATCTTAGCCTGCTGGTATGTTTCCAAGTTGCCCTGTATATGGTGGGCCAGTCGACCTCCTAACCCTGACTGTTGTGTAGCCCTTGGACTGTGTCTTTTTACACAGTGGAACTTGAGGCTCATCCCGGCCCACCAGTGGGAAGCTCTAGTCCTGGGGTGGAAGCCACTGCACTAGAACAGTCCAGGCTCGCCCTAATTTAGTAAGTCTCCAGATTTGTTCATATTATTGAGAATTTCTCAAAATAACGTTGAGATGTTTCTAAGAAACTGCAGGATGAATAAAAGCGTGATCTTTTAATTTTCCTTCTCAGCAGTGGTAGCTTCCTTTTGGTATCTGGTTAAGAGCAGGAGCCTTGGAGTGTTGCAAGAACAGTCCACTTCAACAATTCTTGGGATACCATCAGTGTTGCAGGCTAATCCCAGGATAGGGTTTTCTACATACGGGCCTGTCATTGCCTCACGCGGGATCTTTTGTTGCATGGACTCTCTAGTTATGTGTGGGCCCAGTACTTGCAGTGTGCGGGCTCTCTGGTTGTTGGACTTAGTTGTCTTGCAGTATGTGGGGTCTTAGGTCCTGGACCAGGGATCATACCGGTGTCTTCTGCATTGCAAGGTGGATTCTTAACCACTGGATCACCAGGCACCTCCCTCTTCAGTCATTTTCTTGTGTTCCTGGGAAGCCTCCTTCTGACCTGGTTGGTCCCTGGGCCCGCCGCACTCACCAGCACTGAGAGCTGTGCCGCCCTCTCTCCATGTCTGTTGCGCTGTCCCAGGGCCCCGGAGAACCCTAAAAGCTGTGGCTGATGAAGACACTGTAGAAGGAGAGGCTTGATGTAAGGTGATAACCAGGGGTCCCCTTTGGCTTGCAAACACTGACAAGAAAAGAGCCCACCTCGTTGTCCTTGTCTCTGGGAAGAATTCTGGTTTCCAGATTCATTGCACATCTAATGTTTATAGAAGTTTACATTGCTGTGCTGGAAGAAAGATGGTTCGGTTGTTAATGATCCCAAGTTCTTCCTTAATTAGGACAAGGAAAGATGAGCGTATTCTTGAGAATTTCCTGCTGGGCGCTTCAGCAGGTATATAATTAAACGTCTCGTTGATCCTCAGAAAAACCTTGGGAAATGGTCCAGTTATATTTCCATTTAACCAAAGGGAGGATGGAGGTTTAAAGCTTGCCTAGTCTACACAACCAATGAGCAGGGAACCGAGTTCAGATCCAGGCCAGGGATCCTGGTGCCTGCACCTGTGGCACTGTGTCCCCCGCTCTTGTCACTCTGGTTCAGTGTATTTGTTTAAACTTTGTTAATTTGTGTTGTACATGATAAGATGCTTGTGGCTTTATCCTACACCTGATGAATTAGGAGTGTTCTGAGAACCCAGCTCTTGGTTTTGCTTGTATTCTTTCCTTTAAGTCAGTTTACACATCTCTGTCTTTGAGAATCATCCTTTTCTAGGTCTGGCTCATGTGCTTGGACAGTGATTCTTAAAGCTGCTCTAGCATCAGAATCACCAGGAGGGCCCGTTAAACGAAACTGCCGGGCTCTACCCCAGAGTTTCTCGTTCCTCAGGTCTGAGTGAAGCCAAGAATGTGCGTCTCTAAACAACTTCCCAGGCCAGGGGTCTACATGCTGAGAACACTAGACTGTGTGTCTGTCTTGAAAAGTTCTACCACATCTCAGCTAAAAGTACTTTTTATTCTGACTTCTGGAGCAGTGGTTTGTGGGGACACTCCTGGTCATTATTGCTCCTGTCGCCTTCTGTAGGGGTGGGTGGTGCCCAGCTCCCCTGTCCTACATCCTCACTTGTGTGATAGCCTCTGTGCATGTGCCTCTGCACCTGGGAGGGCGCTAGGTAAATCTATAATGGATGAGCACCCTGAGTTCAGCTTGTCTTCTCAGTGGGCAGTTGAAGAGGTAGTTGTGACTCCCTTTCCACAAGGACAGCTCTAGTAACAGAAAGGAAAGGGTGTTTCTTCTTGCCATTCACCTTTGGAGGATTGGATTTGGCCAGCCGGGTCCAGACAGCTTCCCAGACAGGAAGTGTGTGATGGGGGCAGCAGCTGTGAGTGTAGCTGGGTGCAACTGGGGTTTATCTTTGAATGAATAATTTGATATCACACATGTGTTTCAAAACAAATTGTCCTTGGATTTATGATAGGGGCCTCTGGTATGAAAACTTTCTGACCTTTGTGGCTAAGGTCTCAAGTGTGGAAGATTCCGTGACTCAAGGTGAATTCGAATGGGGCTGGGGATAGGGGAAGAGGCAAATGTGATAGTATTTAGCAACCAGTGTAGCCCAGTTGCAGAAGAAAAGCGAAAAGCAAGGGAGAGAGGGAAAGGTATGCTCACCTGAATGCAGAGTTCCAGAGAATAGCAGAGAGAGACAAGAAGGCCTTTTTCAAAAGAAATAGAGGAAAACAACAGAATGGGAACAACTACTGATCGCTTCAAGAAAATTTGAGATATCAAAAGTACATTTCATGCAGTGATGGACATAGTAAAAGACAGAAGTGGTGAAGACCTAATAGAAGTAGAAGAGATCAAAAAGAGGTGGCAGGAATACACATAAGAACTGTACAGAAAAGATCTTATTGACCCGGATAACCACAGTGGTGTGATCACTCACCTAGAGCCGGACATCCTGGAGTGTGAAGTCAAATGGGCCTTAGGAAGCACTGCTGCCAGTAAAGTTAGTGGAGATGATGAAATTCCAGTAGAGCTACTTAAAATCCTAAAAGATGATGCTCTTAAAGTGATCCACTCAGTGTGTCAGCAAATTTGGAAAACCCAGCAGGGGCCACAGGGCTGGAGAAGGTCAGTCTTCATCCCAATTTCCCAAGAAGACAGTACTAAAGAATGTTCAAGTTCAGTTCTGTCGCTCAGTCATGTCTGACTCTTTGCGACCCCATGAACTGCAGCATGCCAGGCCTCCCTGTTTATCACCAACTCCCAGAGTCCACCCAAACCTATGTCCATTGAGTCGGTGATGCCATCCAACTATCTCATCCTCTGTCGTCCTCTTCTCCTTCCCTCAATCTTTTCCAGCATCAGGGTCTTTTCCAGTGAGTCAGCTCTTCGCATCAGGTGGCCAAAGTATTGGAGTTTCAGCTTCAAAATCAGTC
>NW_011495042.1:622562-623247 GCF_000754665.1 Bison bison bison
ACGAAAAGAGCATGTTGCAAGATTTGATGGGGAGAACTATACTTAAACTCCCCTTCTTTTAGTTTTTGAATTTGGATTTTTAATGTTTGATGTGCTCTTTCCACAATGGCCTGTCCCTGGGGATTATAAGGGATGCCTGTATTATGTTTAATTTGAAACTTTATACAAAATTCCTGAAAAGACTTAGAAGTATAAGCAGGAGCATTGTCAGTTTTCAAAGCTTTTGGTAGGCCCAAATATGAAAAACAAGTAAAGAGATGTTGTATTACATCTTTAATCGCTTCCCCTGTATGAGCAGTTGCAATAATAACATGAGAAAAGGTGTCTACAGTTAAAGAACAAAGGAGTTTTCCAAATGAAGAGACATGAGTTACATCCATTTGCCAGAGTACGTTAGGTTTGAGACCGCGAGGATTAACTCCCGTAGGTAGACTATTATAAACAGTGGGGCAATATAAGCAAGAACGCACAATTTCTCGAGCAGTCTCTCTGGGAATTTGAAATTGATATCTTAAAGCAGTAGCGTATTGATGATGAAGTAAGTGAGAGGCTCTGGCCTCCTCAATCACAGTAGCCACTGTATTTCTGGTTAACAAGTTAGCCAAATCATTAAAGGCATTTTAAGGGCCGGGCAATCTGGAATGAGCCCAAATGTGTCCAATGAAAAATACTTTATTTCTTTTCC
>NW_011495042.1:623347-624494 GCF_000754665.1 Bison bison bison
AGGACTGATCTCCTTTAGGATGGATTGGTTGGATCTCCTTGCAGTCCAAGGGACTCTCAAAAGTCTTCTCCAGCACCACGGTTCAAAAGCATCAATTCTTTGACACTCAGCTTTCTTTATGAACGCTCAAACTACTGGACGGTTGCAGATATCTCCCATGCTAGTAATGTTATGCTCAAAATCCTTCAAGCTAGGCTTCAGCAGTACTTGAATCAGGAACTTCCAGATGTATAAGCTGGGTTTAGAAAAGGCAGAGGAACTAGAGATCAAATTGCCAACATTCATTGGATCATAGAGAAAGCAAGGGAATTCCAGAAAAACATCTACTTCTGTTTCATTGAGTATGCTAAAGCCTTTGACTGTGTGGATCATAACAAACTGTGGGAAACTCTTCAAGAGATGGGAATACCAGACCTGTCTCCTGAGACAGGTTACCTGTTACCTGTCTCCTGAGAAACTTGTATGCAGGTCAAGAAGCAACAGTTACAACCTTATTTGGAACAACTGATGTTCAAAATTAAGAAAGGCGTACGTCAAGGCTGTACATTGTCACCCTGTTTATTTAACTCATATGCAGAGCACATCATTCGAAATGCTGGGCTGGCTGTTACAAGTGGAATCAAGATTGCTGAGAAAAATATCAACAACCTCAGGTATGCAGATGATACCACTCTAATGGCAGAAGGCAAAAGGAACTAAAGAGCCTCTTGATGAGGGTGAAACAGGAGAGTGAAAAAGCTGGCTAAAAGTCAGCATTCAAAAAATGAAGATCGTGACATTTGCTGCTATGACTGCATGGCAAATAGAAGGGGAAAAGGTGGAAGCAGTGACACATTTCCTCCTCTTGGGTTCTGAAATCACTGTGGATGGTGACTGCAACCTTGAAATTAGAAGACAGTTGCTTCTTGGAATGAAAGTTATGACCAAGACTGTGTTAAAAAGCAGAGACATCACTTTGCCGATGAAGTTCCATATAATCAATGCTATGGTCTTTGCAGCGGTCAGGTATGGATGTGAGAGTTGGACCATAAAAGAAGGCAGAGTGCCGAAGAGTTGATGCTTTTGAACTGTGGTGCTGGAGAAGAGTCTTGAGAATGCATTGGACAGCAAGGAGATCATACCAGTCAATCCTAAAGGAAATCAGTTC
>NW_011495042.1:624594-625097 GCF_000754665.1 Bison bison bison
ATAAGGTGGACGTTGTAACACTACAAAGGAGCAAACATTATATTGAGGGTTTAAACAAGATGAGAGCATGCATTGTTCACAAGTCACTACATTGGGTCCACCAGCGAAAGTCACATGTACATTAAGTTTTCCAGAATCATTGGTAAAGAGAAAAACATAAGGAGAGGGTAGACAAGCCAAAGCAGAATAAGTAGAACTATTTTCTGGTTGGAGTTCGCACTGCAGCAGCCCCGTCAGTCTTGCCGGGATCTCGATGTTTATCTTGCCTCCCCTTCCGGCGGGCTCCTCTTTTGTGATCGAAGCAATGGGGGAACTGGATGTCTGGGGGTCTGCAACATGGCGAATCAACCTGTCTTGGATCTAAATTGGAGAATCTGCATCCTGTGGAAAAATACAAGCACATCCTCGACCGCTAGTTAATAATGGGTCAGGACCCTTCCATTGTCCTGAGAGGAGGTCCTTCCATTTGACTAATGGTTTTGCATTTAATTGCTCCAGGCATC
>NW_011495042.1:625197-626903 GCF_000754665.1 Bison bison bison
TGGCAGGTCTGTGTGGTGGATCCACATCTGTGGTTTCTCCACTTCACTGGGGTGATGTGAACTTTATGAAGAACACTTGGGTGCTGTTAACTTTCACTGCAGGGGTCTGCTCCTTGACCAAGAAGCTGGAGAAAGAGAGTCTCAGTTGCAGTGTGCCAGGATCTGCCTAGACAGAGGACAGAGAGGCTTTTTGAGGTAGTGGCCCTACATAATAGACGTTGAGGAGAGTGTATGCAGTTGAGTTTTATAGCTACCTCAATGAAGATGGCTGTAGTATATACCAAGAGCTGTGCCAGACGGTAGTGCCGAACACAGACCCTCCCATAGTCTCAGCCTGAGAGAAACAATTGCAGTGCCACTGGATTTTTTTTTTCTTTTAAGTTTGTGTGTTTATTATTATTTAAAAAATAATTTTTGTATATTTCTGTTGGCTGCACTGGGTCCTCTTGCTGCACGGGCTTTTCTCTAGTCGCTGTGCGCAGGGCTACTCTGCAGTTGTGGTATGGGCGTCTCATTGTATGGGCCTCTCTCGTCACAGAGCACGGGCTCTAGGCGCGTGACTTCAGTAGTGCTGGCGCACAGGTTTAGTTGCCCCTTGGCATGTGGCATCTTCCTGGACCAGAGATCAAACCCACGTGTCACGCGTTGGCAGGTGGATTTTTATCCGCTGAGCCACCAGGGAAGCCCCTGCAGGGTGGATCCTTAACCACTGGACTACCAGGGAAGTTCCTATAATTTTTGTTTTTAATTGAAGGATAGTTGATTTATTATGTTGTGTCAGTTTCTACTCTACAGCAAAGTGATTCAGTTATCCATGTATACATACTATTTTTCATATTCTTTCCATTATGGTTTGTTACAAGAGATTGAATATTTTTCCCTTTGCTATAGAGTAGGACCTTGTTTTATCTATTTTTTAATATGGTAGTTTGTATTTGCTAATCCTAAACTCCTTATGTATCCTTCCCCTTTCCCCATTGGTAACTGGTTTTAAATTTCTATGTCTGTGGGTCTGTTTCTGTTTGTAAATAAGTTCATTTGTGTCATATTTTAGCTTCCGCATATAACTGATACCATATAGTACTTGTCTTTCTCCTGCTGACTTCACTTCGTATGATCATCTTTGGGTCCATCCATGTTGCTGCAAATGGCGTTATTTCATTCCTTTTTATAACTAATATTCCTTTTTTTTTTTTTTTTTTAATGTGCTACATCTTCTGTATCCACTCATCTGTCCATGGGCATTTAGGTGGTTTCCATGTCTGGGCTCTTGTAAGGAGTGCTTCTGTGAACCTAAGAGTGCCTGTTACCTTTTTGAATTAGCGTTTGCTCCAACTATATTCCCAGGACTGGGATTGCTGGATCGTATGGTAGCTACAGTGGAAGTGAGAAATAGATTTAAGGGCCTAGATCTGATAGACAGAGTGCGTGATGAACTATGGAATGAGGTTCGTGACATTGTACAGGAGACAGGGATCAAGACCATCCCCATGGAAAAGAAATGCAAAAAAGCAAAATGTCTGTCTGGGGAGGCCTTACAAATAAGGCCTGTGAAAAGAAGAGAAGAGAAAAGCAAAGGAGAAAAGGAAAGATATAAGCGTCTGAATGCAGAGTTCCAAAGAATAGCAAGAAGAGATAAGAAAGCCTTCCTCAGCGATCAATGCAAAGAAATAGAGGAAAACAACAGAATGGGAAAGACTACAGAT
>NW_011495042.1:627200-628052 GCF_000754665.1 Bison bison bison
GCTATGAAAGTGCTGCACTCAATATGCCAGCAAATTTGGAAAACTCAGCAGTGGCCATAGGACTGGAAAAGGTCAGTGTTCATTCCAATCCCAAAGAAAGGCAATGCCAAAGAATGCTCAAACTACCGCACAATTGCACTCATCTCACATGCTAGTAAAGTAATACTCAAAATTTTCCAAGCCAGGCTTAACAGTACATTATTGGTGAACTTCCAGATGTTCAAGCTGGTTTTAGAAAAGGCAGAGGAACCAGAGATCAAATTGCCAACATCCACTGGATCATGGAAAAAGCATGAGAGTTCCAGAAAAACATCTATTTCTGCTTTATTGACTATGCCAAAGCCTTTGACTGTGTGGATCACAATAAACTGTGGAAAATTCTGAAAGAGATGGGAATACCAGACCACCTGACCTGCCTCTTGAGAAACCTGTAAGCAGGTCAGGAAGCAACAGTTAGAACTGGACATGGAACAACAGACTGGTTCTAGATAGGAAAAGGAGTATGTCAAGGCTGTATATTGTCACCCTGCTTATTTAACTTATATGCAGAGTACATCATGAGAAACACTGGACTGGAAGAAGCACAATCTAGAATCAAGATTGCTGGGACAAATATCAATAACCTCAGATATACAGATGACACCACCCTTATGGCAGAAAGTGAAGAGGAACTCAAAAGCCTCTTGATGAAAGTGAAAAGTGGAGAGTGAAAAAGTTGGCTTAAAGCTCAACATTCAGAAAACGAAGATCATGGCATCCGGTCCCATCACTTCATGGGAAATGGATGGGGAGACAGTGGAAACAGTGAGAGACTTTATTTTTGGGGGCTCCAAAATCACTGCAGATGGTGAC
>NW_011495042.1:628506-631260 GCF_000754665.1 Bison bison bison
TGCCAAAGAATTGATGCTTTTGAACTGTTGGTGTTGGAGAAGACTCTTGAGAGTCCCTCGGGCTGCAAGGAGATCCAACCAGTCCATTCTGAAGGAGATCGGCCCTGGGATTTCTTTGGAAGGAATGATGCTGAAGCTGAAACTCCAGTACTTTGGCCACCTCATGTGAAGAGTTGACTCATTGGAAAAGACTCTGATGCTGGGAGGGATTGGGGGCAAGAGGAGAAGGGGACGACAGAGGATGAGATGGCTGGATGGCATCACTGACTCGATGGACATGAGTCTGAGTGAACTCCGGGAGTTGGTGATGGACAGGGAGGCCTGGTGTGCTGCGATTCATGGGGTCGCAAAGAGACACGACTGAGCGACTGAACTGAGCTGAATAATTAGTGCTGTCGAGCATCTTTTCGTGTGGTTATTGGCCATCTGTATGTCTTCTTTGGAGAAGTGAATAGAACGCTTTTAGTGGTTTCATTAGATGTCCAGGCTCCATTCAATTGCTTACCTGTATTGTACATGGAACGAGAGACTTATTCAGCTTGATGAAGGGACTGCTGCTTTTGTTCCCTCTGTCTGGCTCTAGCAGCTTCCTGAGCTGTGTGCCTGTTCATCACAGGGCCACCCTGGGAGCTATGAATGCTCTTTCCTTTGGGAAAATCTGATGAAACTTGTAGCAAGTAGGCACTGTGGCGACAGGTGTCTGTTTACATTTCCTAGAGCTAGTTAGGCCACCAGGATGCCCAGTAGCGGCCCAGCAAGGCAGAGGGTGCTGTTGCTTGGGCCTGCTGTGGGAAGTGGTGGGTGCACCGTGGCATGAAGGAACAGTGTCTGGGTGCCAGGCCAGCTAGGTTGCCGTCCCTGTGGGCCAGAGGTTTATGTGGGGGTCAGTGGGTCACTTGTGATTCCATAACGTGCTGCTCGTGGTTACAGAGGGTGAATTTTACCTTAGAGAGCAAGTTGGAATCACCATGAGACCATTCCAAACCCCCTGAGGGAGGTGAATCCTGCAGAGTGTGTGGGTATCCGAGTGCAGACATGGCCCTTTCCTCCTCCTTTTTCTCTGGAGCAAAGCAGCCCTTTCAGGCTGAGACTGGACGTCTCGGTTGTGGTGGCCTCTGCTCTCAACCTCTCTCTCCCGGTTTTCCCATGATTGTCGTGGACCCTTTGCAGGTGGGCACTCAGGGGCTTATAGAGCAGGCTCCTTCTTTCTGTACCCTGTGACCACTCTGAACATGATTAGATTCTTTTCATGAATGAGAAAGAAATCTGAGTAACAGAAGCCGGGTCTGCACCTGTGCTTTGAGACCTGGGCTGGTAGGCTGGGAAGGACGTCTGAGCACCGTGGACCTGTGTCCCCAAACCCAGATGCAGGAGCCCAGGGCCCAGCTACAGCAGCCGCTCCTGGGTCCTGTTCAGCACTCCGAAGCCAGAGGCTCCCTCCAAGCAGAAGTTACTTCTGGCCCTGCACACAAACTCCGGAAAAGCTCTGAAGGGCTTGGAGGAGATCAAAGGCGCCCTTATCAACCCAGACTTCCTCAAACAGAAGAGAGATCAAGAGATCTTAGAAGTTTCCCTTTGTAGACTTTCACCGCCCCACCCTAGTTCTGTGCTGCTCTCCCCTGAGAAGGGGAGAGAGGAAGCACGTCTGACTGCTGGTGCCTCCGGAGGGGAGTCCTGTGCCACGCCCCCGCGTGCCATCTTTCTGGGTGCTCTTCCTGTGTGTCTTCAGTGTCGCCTGAGCTCCCATCGTAACACCATCGTTACCCAGTGCAGCATGAAGGTGCAGGGCTGCCTCCTCAAAAAGCAGGGGAAAGTACCACTAAAGGTGCTGCAGTATGCTCAGATGCGCGTGGGTGAAAGGCTTGCTCCTGCCCAGTTGCTCCTGCCATCCAGTGTGCTGTGGTGCAGCCAGCCTGGGATAAGCCACGGCCGACGCCTCACCCAGCTCCAGGACCCAGCAAGGTGTGCGCTGCTGAACACCTACTGGTTTTGGTCGGGTGCCTGTAGGCAGCAGCAGCAGCACATGGATACCTGGACTGGGAGGGGATGGCCAGATCCTGGGACACAGGTGAGCAGGGGCGCTGGTGGTCACGCACCTGTCCGAGGGTGGAGGGACCACCTGTGAACCTATACTCCACATCATGTGCCGTTGTGATGGACTTGGTTTATGAAGCACAAATCAAAAGATAGATTTGTTAAGAATTTCTGCATATCTACTGCAGAGCATTAAACCCCAAGCTCCAGGCCCTTCTGAACGTGGGGCCTTACGCAGCCACATAGGTGCACACCATGAAGCTAGTCCTTGGTACAGCGTCTGGTAGGTTAAAAATCAGCCTGCACATCTTGAACATCTTCCGTGTGGCTGGTATGAGGATGCGAAAGTTAGAGGGACATGTTCCCACCTCATATATCTTACATTAATTAAGCAGGTGAATTGAGGAGCAGTGTCTGCAGGTTGTCGTGGGAGTGTAGAAGAGAGGTGCCTAACTGCTTGGGTTGGAAAGATGAGGTGGCCTTGAAGGATACACGGGAGTTTGGTCAGCATTTAGTGGGTAGAGGGCATGTTTTAGTTTGGTCTCCCTGAGACAAGGATTTGAGTGCAGCTTATGCTTATGTAACTTATATGCAGAGTACATCATGAGAAACGCTGGACTGGAAAAAACACAAGCTGGAATCAAGATTGCTGGGAGAAATATCAATAACCTCAGATATGCAGATGACACCACCCTTATGGCAGAAAGTGAAGAGGAACTA
>NW_011495042.1:631498-651536 GCF_000754665.1 Bison bison bison
CTTTATTTTTGGGGGCTCCAAAATCACAGCAGATGGTGACTGCAGCCATGAAATTAAAAGACGCTTACTCCTTGGAAGAAAAGTTATGACAAACCTAGATAGCATATTCAAAAGCAGAGACATTACTTTGCCAACAAAGGTCTGTCTAGTCAAGGCTATGGTTTTTCCTGTGGTCATGTATGGATGTGAGAGTTGGACTATGAAGAAGGCTGAGCGCCAAAGAATTGATGCTTTTGAACTGTGGTGTTGGAGAAGACTCTTGAGAGTCCCTTGGACTGCAAGGAGATCCAACCAGTCCATTCTGAAGGAGATCAGCCCTGGGATTTCTTTGGAAGGAATGATGCTAAAGCTGAAGCTCCAGTACTTTGGCCACCTTGTGCGAAGGGTTGACTCATTGGAAAGGACTCTGATGCTGGGAGGGATTGGGGGCAAGAGGAGAAGGGGACGACAGAGGATGAGATGGCTGGATGGCATCACTGACTCGATGGATGTGAGTCTGAGTGAACTCCGGGAGTTGGTGATGGACAGGGAGGCCTGACATGCTGCGATTCATGGGGTCGCAAAGAGTCGGACACGACTGAGCGACTTCACTTTCACTTTTCACTTTCATGCGTTGGAGAAGGAAATGGCAACACACTTCAGTGTTCTTGCCTGGAGAATCCCAGGGACCTGGGAGCCTGGTGGGCCCCCGTCTGTGGGGTCGCACAGAGTCGGACACGACTGAAGCGACTTAGCAGCAGCAGCAGCAGCAGCTTATGTGCAAGATGGAATGAACAGTGGTCAGCGGGTGGGAGAAGGAGCTGGAAGGGGAGGTACATTATCCAGCAAGTTTACACCACGGGCCACCCCAGAGTCACATTCGGAGACACTGAGGAACAGTGCAGGTCTTCCGCCTCAGAGCTCCCCCTCGGATCAGGGGAGCTGCACCCTCTGCCAGGTCAGCAGACTCATTCCCTGCAGGGCCGCATAGGAAGGCCACGTGGAGCCTCTGTCACAAATTTTTCTTTGGTTGTTTTGTTTTATATGTTGTTGTTCAGTCGCTCAGTTGTGTCTGACTCTTTACGACCCCGTAGACTGCAGCACGCCAGGCTGCCCTGCCTTTCACCATCTCCTGGAGTTTCCTCAAACTCATGTCCACTAAGTCAGTGATGCCATCCAACTATCTTATCTTCTGTTGTCCCCTTCTCTCCTCCTCCCATCACTCTTTCCCAGCATCAGGGTCTTTTCCAGTGAGTCAGCTCTTCGCGTCAGGTGACCAAAATATCGAAGCTTCAGCATCAGTCGTTCCAGTGAATATTCAGGGTTGATTTCCTTTAGAATTGACTAGTTTGATCTCTGTGCAGTCCAAGGGACTCTCAAGAGTCTTCTCCAAAACCACAGTTAAAAAGCATCAATTCTGAGCTCAGCCTTCTTTGTGGTCCAGCTCTTACATCCACCATGACTATTAGAAAAACTATATCTTTGACTATACGGACCTTTGTCAGCAAACTGATGTCTCTGCTTTCTAGTAGGCTATCTAGGTTTGTCATAGCTTTTCTTCCAAGGAGCAAGGGTCTTTTAATTACATGGCTGCAGTCACCATCTGCAGTGATTTTGGAGCCTAAAAAAATAAAGTCTCTCACTGTTTCCATTTTTCCCCATCTGTTTGCCATGAAGTGATGGGACCAGATGCCATGATCTTAGTGTTTTGAATGTTGAGTTTTAAGCCAGCCTTTTCACTCTCCTCTTTCACCTTCATCAAGAGCCTCTTTAGTTCCTCTTTACTTTCAGCCATTAGGGTGGTATCATCTGCATATCTGAGGTTATTGATATTTCTCTTGGCAGTCTTGATTCCAGCTTGTGCTTCATCCAGCCTGGCATTTCGCATGATGTACTCTGCATATAAATTCAATAAATATGGTGACAATATACAGCCTTGACAATATACTCCTTTCCCAATTTAGAACCAGTCTGTTGTTCCATGTCCAGTTCTAACTGTTGCTTCTTGATCTGCATACAGATTTCTCAGGAGGCAGGTAAGGTGGTCTGCTATTCCCATCTCTTTCAGAATTTTCCACAGTTTATTGTGATTCACACAGTCAAAGGCTTCTGCATAGTCAATAAAGCAGAAGTAGATGTTTTTCTGGAATTCTCTTGCTTTTCCTAGATCCAGTGGATCTTAGCAATTTGATCTCTGGCTCCTCTGCCTTTTCTAAATCCAGCTTGAACATCTGCCAGTTCTCAGTTCACATACTTTTGAAGCCTAGCTTGAGGGATTTTGAACTTTACCTTGCTAGCATGTGAAATGAGCGCAGTTGTCCAGTAGTTTGAACATTCTGTGGCATTGCCCTTCTTTGGGATTGCAATGAAAATGGACCTTTTCCAGTCCTATGGCCACTGCTGAGTTTTCCAGATTTGCTGGCATATTGAGTGCAGCCCTTTAACAGCATCATCTTTTAGGATTTGAAATAACTCTGCTGAAATTCCATCACTTCCACTAGCCTTGTTTATAGTAATGCCTTCTAAGGCCCACATGACTTCACACTCCATGATTGTCTGGCTCTATGTGAGTGATCACACACCTATGGTTATCTGGGTCATTAAGACCTTTTTTGTACAGTTTTGTGTATTCTTGCCATCTCTTAATATCTTCTGCTTCTGGTAGGTCCCTGCTGTTTCTGTCATTTATTGTGTCCATCTTTGCATGAAATGTTCCTCGTTAACTCTGATTTTCTTGAAGAGATCTCTAGTCTTTCCCATTCTGTTGTTTGCTCTTCCTCTTTGCATTGTTCATTTAAAAAGGCTTTCTTATCTCTCCTTGCTATCCTCTGAAACTCTGCAGTCAGTTAAGTATCTACCTTTTTTGCCTTGCCTTTCGCTTCTCCTTTTTTCAGCTATTTGTAAGCCCTCTGCAGACAACCATTTTGCCTTCTTGCATTTCTTTTTCTTTGGGATGGTTTTGGTCACCACCTCCTGTACAGTGTTAAGAACCTCCATCCATAGTTCTTGAGGCACTCTATCAGATCTAATGCCTTGAATCTGTTTGTCACTTCCACTGTATAATCATAAGGGATTTGATTAAGGCCATACCTGAATGGCCTAGTGGTTTTCCCTATTTTCTTCAACATAAGTCTGAATTTGGCAAGAAGGGGCTCATAGTCTGAGCCACACTCAGCTTCAGGTATTCTTTTTGTTGACTGTATAGGGCTTCTCCATCTTTGACTGCAAAAAATGTAATCAGTCTGATTTTTGTACTGATCATCTGGTGATGTCCATGTGTAGAGTTGTCTCTTTGTATTGTTGGAAGAGGATGTTTGGTATGACCAGTGCATTCTCTTGGCAGAACTCTGTTCGTCTTTGCCCTGCTTCATTTTGTACTCCAAGGCTAAATTTGCCTGTTCCTCCAGGTATCTCTTTTTTTTCCCCCTCCAGGTATCTCTTGACTTCCAATTTTTGCATTCCAGTCCTCTATGGTGAAAGTGGCATCTTTTGGTGGCGGAGGGGGGAGGAGGGTGGTGTTAATTGTAGGTCTTCTTGGTTTTAACCCTTTTAAAATGTAAAAATCACTTTGAACTCACAGACCACATGAATACAGGACATGGACTGTAGTTTGCCGACCCCTAATCTGTACAATAATAACATGAACTACTGACTGGGCTGCTTCCAGCTAGCATTAATCCTCAGTTGGCACTTGGGGCCCGTCTCTGTGAGGCAGAGAGGCCTCCAGCAGCAGTGGAACACTCTCAGGTGAAGAGATGCCAGTGCTGGCAGCTGGAAATTGAGCCAGCATGTCCAGAGATCAGATGAGGGGGATCAAGGGTAGGGCAGCAGCAGGCCCTGGAGAGGTGTTGGGTGGCCAGCCGTGGGCTCTGCGGGCACAGCAACAGAGAGGTGTGTGGGCTGGGAGGTGGGGAGATTCAGAGTGTACTTGTACCTGATGAGGAAACAAGTGATTTCAGCAGGAGAAGCAGGAAGTCTAGCTAGACTAGTGCATTACTCCAGATAAGAGTTGATAGCTGTTGCTCAGTCTAAGGGGAGGCCCTGGAGGTGGTGAGATGTGGCCAAGTCTGGATGTATTTTGAAGATGGAGTCTTGGGATTTTTCTGAGCACCAGGTGTGGAGTGTGAGAGAGTGCAAGCTCAGAGTGCTTGGTCTGAGCAGCTGGATGGGTGGAGCTGAGACAGGAAATTCAGGGAGGGGTTTGAAGACTTGGTTCCTTCCTTGTGCCCCTGTATGGTCAGAGTAAGCCACGACAGAATCTGGCTTACTGAAACGAGTTTGCAGAAGCAATGTGGGGTGGTGGTAGAAACCTCCAGTTTCTATCTTTGGTCTTTTTTTTCTGACCTTGATAAAGTGAGTGCTTTTGCTTGTAAAATTGCCCGACACTTTTTTTCCAAGCATTCCTTTTGGTCTCACATTTGGTAGCCATGGATGGTGATGATTACCTTGCATTTTGTATTTCTGTAGAATCTTTTTCTTGTGCTTATATTAAAAGGAATTTATGGTCATTTTTGAAAAAAAAAAAACTGTAATACCAGATAGTATAGCATGATATTAAGAGAGTGGACTCTGGGCCCAGACTGCCTGTGTTCACATACTTGTTCTGTCACTTTCTTGGGGGAGATATAGCTTCTGCGTGCCTCATTGGGCTGTGGTGAGGCTTAACTGAGCAAAAAGATGGAAGGCACTTGGCACATCGCAGGTTCTCAGAGACGGAAAGAGGCAGGTTCATGGTCAATGGTAAGGACCGTTTTGGGATGAGTATGGGGCTTTTTGGTAGCTCCTAGGAGGGGAGGCCAGAGAAGGCAATGGCACCCGACTCCAGTACTCTTGCTTGGAAAATCCCATGGACGGAGGAGCCTGGTGGGCTGCAGTCCATGGGGTCGCTGTCAGACACGACTGAGTGGCTTCCCTTTCACTTTTCACTTTCACGCGTTGGAGAAGGAAATGGCAGCCCACTCCAGTGTTCTTGCCTGGAGAATCCCAGAGACGGTGGAGCCTGGTGGGCTGCCATCTGTGGAGTCGCACAGAGTCAGACACGACTGAAGTGACTTAGCAGCAGCAGCAGCAGGAGAGGCCTTATTAACCTGGACTTTGGGGGGAGCGGAAGGACTTCCTGTGGAAGGAATACTGCAGCTGAGGCTTGAAACTGAGTTATCTTGAAGAAGAAGGGGCAAGAGCCAGGTGCAGCGCCTCAGAAGCAGAAGGGGAGTTGTATGTGGCTCCAGGACAAAGTTGGAGAATGACCCACCGTGAGCCATTTTAAGCATTTCAAGGTCTGTGGCTGTTTCCGAATAGATTTCATCCTGAGAAAGTGGATGCTCTGGGGTGTGCTGCCCTTCTTTTTTTTTCCTGCTAGAATGTTTTGTTGTTGTTTTTGTTTAGTTGCTAAGTCACGTCCAAGTCTTTGCAATCCCATGGACTGCAGCATGCCAGGCTTTCCGGTTCTTTACTATCTCCCGGAGCTTGCCCAAGTTCATGTTCATTGAGTCAGTGGATCCTATCTAACCATCTCATCCTCTGTCACCCCGTTTGCCTCTTGTCTTCAGTCTTTCCCAGCATCAGGATCTCTTCCACTTAGTCGGCTCTTCGGATCAGGTGGCCAAAGTATTGAAGCTTCAGCGTCAGTCCTTCCAGTGAATATTCAGGGTATTGATTTCCTTTAGGATTGACTGATTCGATCTCCTTGCTGAAATGTTTAAACTCCTGGAATTCACAGATGTTTTAAATATTTCACATCTTGAGAAACAGGCTGCCTTCAGTTTAGTGAGTGTGTTTTGAGCAGCTACTGTGTGGAAAGTGAATGTAGATAAATACAGCATATGGCCCGCCTCCATCTCTAGTAGAGCTAGAGCTCCAGCAGCCTTACCTCTGGGCCCTGGACTCCTCTCTACACCCCGGGGTCAGCCCAGCCCTTGTGCAGAGTTTTCCCCAACAGAACCTTAGCTAAGTCCAGAGACAGCTCTTGATACCTGCTTCCAAACAGGTGAACCTTATAGCTTTTGGAAGCAGCAAGAGAAAAGCAACTCTTCACATAAAAAGAATTTTCAATAGATTAATGGCTGACAGAAACCATCAGTTTAGTTCAGTCACTCAGTCTTGTCCAACTCTTTACGACCCCATGGACTGAAGCATGTCAGGCTTCCCTGTCCATCAGCAGCTCCTGGAGCTTGCTCAGACTCACGTTCATTGAGTCGGTGATGCCATCCAAGCGTCTTATCCTCTTTCGTCCCTTCTCCTCCTGCCTTCAGTCTTTCCCAGCATCAGGGTCTTTTCCAATGAGTCAGTTCTTTGCAGCCAATGGCCAAAGTATTGGAATTTCAGCTTCAGCATCAGTCCTTCCAATGAGTATTCAGGACTTATGTCCTTTGGGATTGACTAGTTTGATCTCCTTGCAGTCCACTGGACTCTCAAGAGTCTTCTCCAGCACCATAGTTCAAAAGCATCAGTTCTTCAGCACTCAGCTTTCTTTACAGTCCAACTCTCACATCCATACATAAGTACTGGAAAAACCATAGCTTTGACTAGATGGACCTTTGTTGGCAAAGTAATGTCTCTGCTTTTTAATATGCTGTCTAGGTTGGTAGCTTTTCTTCCAAGGAGCAAGCGTGTTTTAATTTCATGGCTGCAGTCACCATCTGCAGTGATTTTGGAGCCCCCCAAAATAACATCTCTTACTGTTTCCATTTTCTCCCCATCTATTTGCCATGACGTAATGGAACTGGATGCCATGATCTTAGCTTTTTGAATGTTGAGTTTTAAGACAGCTTTTTCACCATGGAGGCATTTAAAGTCCTGAAAGGAAAAAACTCAACCAAGAGTTCTATCTTGTGCAAAACTGTACTTTGGTAATGAAGGAGAAATTAAAGCATTTTCAGATAAACAAAAGCTGAGCAAATTTGTTACCACTGGACCTGCCCTACAGGTTGAAACCATAAGAGAAAATAAACACTAGTAAAGATGATCAGTATTGCTGTGCTTTTGGTTTGGTTTGTAATTTCTTTCTTTGTCTTTTGTGATTTAAAGGGCAAGTGTATTAAGTGTAACGTAAAAGCTGTGTTGATGAGAATAAGTGTATAAAGTGTAATCTGTGGCAGTAACAGTATAAAAGGGAAAAGATGGGATGTACTGTCAGAGTGTATACTGTGGATGCTAAGCTCTCAGTCAGTTGTCTTATTTTCACGATTGCTGATCCTTTCTTCTGTCTGCTCAGATTTGCTTTTGAACTCCTCTGTAATAATACTATTCAGCCTAGATTGTTGCAAGGTTTTGTTGTCTTTTTTAAATTTTTGGCTGGGCTGAGTCTTTGTTGGTGTATGTGGGCTTCTCCCTGCACTGGGTTCTCTTGTTACAGAGCGTAGGCTCTAGGGCGCATGGCTTCAGTGGTTATGGCACGTGGACTCAGCAGTTACAGCTCGCAGACTCCAGAGCGTGGGCTCAGTAGTTTTCCTGCAGCATATGGAATCTTCCTGGACCAAGGATTGAGCACGTGTCCCTTGCATTAGTGGTGGATTCTTAATAACCACTGAACCACCAGGAAAGTCCTATAAGTTGTTAATAATAGAACTCCCAAGGTAACTACGGACTTCCCTTGTAGCTCAGCTGGTAAAGAATCCACCTGCAATGTGGGAAACCTGGGTTTGATCCCTGGGTTGGGAAGATCCCCTGGAGAAGGGAAAGGCTACCTGCTCCCGTACTCTGGCCTGGAGAATTCCATGGACTGTATAGTCCATGGGGTCCCAAAGAGTTGGACACAACTGAGTGACTTTTACTTTCAAGGTAATCACGAAGAAAATAACTTCTAAGATATATAGAACAGGAAAGTAGAAGTCAATCAAAGTGGCACACTACAAAAAATCAACCCTCTCCCTGTTTTTTTTTTTTTAAAAAGCAATGGAGGAATTGACGAGCAAAAATAATTTGACAAACAAAACAAATAGCTGTACAGCATAAGTCAACCCTTCCCTGTGGGTATTCACATTAAGTATAAGTGGATCAAACTCGCCTACTAAAAGACAATTTGATTTTTAAAAGAATCTAGACTTCCCTGGTTTTTCATGGTGAAAAATCTGCCTGTCCAGATCTGTGTTTCTGTGCTCACCTTTTCATGTCCATACGCAGGCTGAAAGCACCTTTTTGTTGTTGTTGTTTTTTTTTAATGCATTGCTTACTCTGTCTTAGTGTTATGCACGTTTTGTTGGTAAAGCAAAGCATGTTTGTTTAAACTTGCATTAATTTTTAAATCAACACTGATTCTGGACAGAGCTAACCTCTCAAGCTTCAACTTAATTTATATTGATTTTTTTTGACTTCCTAATGTACAGCAACCTGTGTTTTTCTTATTATAGGCCAAAAAACAAAATGTATTCAATGTAATACTATAATATATATATTTTATATAATACTGTGTAATACTATAATACAATGTAATACTATAATTTGCAATTTAATTACAATAAATTTTTGATTTCCCAAATTAATTCTTACCATTTATATAAAATTATATTTTAGGCAATTTAAAAATATTTAGAAATAGTTTTATTCTCTGATACAGGCACTGTTATACTCCCTTCAGGAAAGAAGCCTGACAGTCTGACATTTAAAAGATATATGACTGAATAGAAACCCTATGAAGTTAATGGATTTAAATTTAAACCATTTTCAAGGATTATTTTTTTGGAAAGTTTTCTTCCTTAAGGGTCTGATTAATAACTGCTAATAAAAAAAATACCATTGAAAATGTATGAAAATACCATTGAAAATTCTATTGCTCTCCACACATTTGAAAAATCCAGATCCAGTTATATACAGAATTCCTACTTTATTGCTTAAAGTGCCTTGGATTACCAGTATAATCCTTTGGAGTACCTGGGACCAAGGATCTGTTGCTAGTAAAAATAAGTATTAAATTATCTTTATAACATTTTACCTAATTGTTTATTATTTAGAATTCCTTCTATATGTGAGGTAAAATTTTATAAATAAAATATTTAAATAGTAAAAGAAAAGAATCTGCCTGCTAATGCAGGGGACACAGGTCCCGGAAGATCGCAAATGCCGTGGGAGAATCCCACATGCCGAGGAGCAGCTAGGCCCACAAGCCACAACTGCTGAGCCTGTGAGCTGCAGCTACGAGGCCCACAGACCTAGAGCCTGTGCTCTGCAACAGCCATGAGAAGCCTGCGAATTGCAAAGGAGAGTAGCCCCCGCTCGCTGCAACTAGAGAAAGCCTGTGCGTAGCAACGAAGACCCAGTGCAACAACAAAAAAAAAGGCAGCACGGTTTGTATATTTAAGAACAGTGTCTGCGTGCTCTCTGTTTTTGCCTGTGCTGGGTCTTTGTTGCGACACCTGGGCTCTGGGCTGAGGCACACAAGCTTCTCTTCTTGTTGCAGTGCACGGGTTCTAGAGTGTGTGGGCTCAGTGGTTGTGGCCCGCAGGCTCCAGTTGTGGTGCCTGGGGAGACACTGTAGGCATCCGCTACCCTTTGGACATTAGAACACGAAGAAGTTGCAAGTAAAAGGATGGAAAATGATATTCCATGCTAAATGATACCCAAAAGAGAGCTGACGTGGCTATATTATTATCAAACAACATTAAAAAGCTTATTAGAGACCAAGAAGGAGGATACTATATATTGATGATATATTGATCATATTGATATGCTGACACTATATATATGCTTCAGTATAACAGGAGGATATAATGATTATAAACCTCTTAACACCTAACAGACTCCTAAAATATATAAAGCAAAAATGGACAGAATTGAAAAGAGAAACACACAGTCTCCGTGACAGTGGATCTCCACTTTCAGTGATGGATACAACCAGACAGAGTCAGCAAGGAAAATGGAGGACCTGAGCAACCCTGAAACCGACGGCACTAGTACCTGTTCTTCCCAAGTGAACACGGAACATTCTCCAGGCCAGACCCTGTGTTAGATCACAAGTCTCAATAAATTTAGAAAGACTGAAATCATACAGAGGATCTGTTCCAGTGACAGTGGAATGAAACTAAAAATCGAGAAAAGAAGGAAAATTGGAAATACGTGGAAATTGTCCAGGTGGCCAATAAGCATATGAAAGATAAGCATACGTTGTTTGCTGTATATTGAAACCACAGAGCTATACCAGCACCTCCTCCTTTGCTATGCTATGCTATGCTAAGTCACTTCAGTCGTGTCCGACTCTGTACGACCCCATAGACGGCAGCCCACCAGGCTCCCCCGTCCCTGGGATTCTCCAAGCAAGAACACTGGAGTGGGTTGCCATTTCTTTCTCCAATGCATGAAAGTGAAAAGTGAAAGTGAAGTCGCTCAGTCGTGTCCAACTCTTAGCGACCCCATGGACTGCAGCCTACCAGGCTCCTCCGTCCATGGGATTTTCCAGGCAAGAGTACTGGAGTGGGGTGCCATTGCCTTCTCCGCCTCCTCCTTTAAATGGTTCCAATTAATTGGACTGACAAGATCAAGAGGTGGAGCAGTTGGAACTCCCATCGCACCGCCATCGGGAATACAAATTCAAATAAGTACTTTGGAAATCTGGTGTAATCCACAAAGCTAAACATGTGTAGGCTCCACAACCCAGCCATTTCGTTCAAGGGACATACCTTACAGAAATGAGTGCTTACATAAGAATGAGTGTATACATAAACATTTCCATTATTTCTCTTCTTAATAGTTTCAGCTGGAAACAGCCAAATGTTCCTCAACACTAGAATAGATAAATGCACTGTAATATGTTCATTTGGTGGAATAGCGCGTATGCATGAAACAGTGTGTATATATGAAACTGCATGCACCAGTGTGGATGAATCCGGTAGATGTAAGTTGAAACAGCCAGTCACAAAGGAGTATGCAGTGGAATGGGTGATTTCAGTTATATGCCAGAAGAAACAAGCAGAGCTAATTTGTGATTATAGAAATTCTGATAGCGGTTTGTGGTAGACGATGCCCTTCACTAGTGCATAACGCCACCTTCTAAGGTTCTAAAAATATTTTGTAGCTTGATCTACATAGTGGGTACACAGGTGTATGTATGTGTAAATACTCATTGCACTCACTGTATGCTTAAGATTCGTGCGTTGTATTACATAAAACTTAATTCTCAGTTAAAAAAAATTTTTTTTTGACCACGTGTGGCATGCAGAACTTCCTCGACCAGGGATTGAACCTGCATTTACTGCAGACTCCGGAAGCTCGGAGTCTTAATCATTGGCCCACCAGGGAAATTCTAAAAAAAAAAGTTTTGAAGAAATGAAGTCAGAAACAAAAGCACATCCATTTGCCAACTTTTTGATGTTAGTCCAAGCTTTTTCCTTTGCCAGTGGTGGATCCATTGTTTTCTATTCAGCCTGGTCTAGTGTAAACCATACCCTCAATGTGTTACACAAAATGTTATGGTCTGTCCTTTTAAACTGAAGCAGTTTTTGCAACAGTCTGAATCAGGATCCTTCTGGATTTTTGGTTCCCTGGTTTGTTTTTTTTTTTTTTCTTTTTTCTTTTTTGGCCACACTGCCTGGCATGTGGAACTTCCCTGACCAGGGATCGAACCTGTGCCCCCGTGGAGTCTTAACTACTAGGCCACCAAGGAAGTCCTTCCCCAGTTTTTTTTGTTGTCTTACGTGTATCCAATATGACCAGAAGTTTGTTTAGCATCTTGCCTTTATTACATTTCTAAAAATTTTCAGCCAGTAACCTATTTCATTAAGTAGTTTATGAATTGGGTTTCCTGTGACCAAAAAGGAGCTTGAAAATTCTAATTTAGAGGCTCCTGCGTTTCCTTGTAGCCCTGAAGTTTGATGACTGGTGTTTCGTACATTTGTGCAGTTCTCCTTGCACAGGAGGTGAGTGCAGCTGCAGTGATTCCCATGTCACTGTTATCTCAGCATGGATTCTACCTGCCATCATGTCCTGACTTTTCTCTCCTTTTTGTCCATTCCAGCTACCCACTGCTGAAGCTGCCCTTGCCAGGAACAGGACCTGTGGAATTCACCACTCCTGTGAAAGATTACTCGCCCCCACCTCTGACCTCTGACCACAAGCCTGGAGAGCCCAATGAGCAGCCAGAGTGGGTAGGTGCTCAGCATGTCCTGAGGAGCGCCCTGGGCATTGGGTGCGGATTGGCCATGGCAGGGGTTCTACGTGGAGTGAGGGTGGTCAGCTTCTGATGGGCGAATGCTTAACACTTGAACCACTTTATAAAGGCACTGAAAATATTTAGCTTACATTTAATAGTACATCCAGTCACACATTCCTGTTTTGAAAGGAAACACTAAATGGCATGGCAGGAAGGTGACTGTCCTGGAAAAGCTGGGTTGTGGTTGCCGTAGCTCTGGCTGGCTGGGTCTGGGTCCATACTGTGGGTACTCGGGCCAGGCAGTGCCCTGGCAAACGGACCTCTCCTCCTTGAGCCCAAGTGGTTGCGGGAACCACTGACTATCCCTGGAGAATGTTTTATCTTCCGAGTCCCATCACCATTTAATGTTAGCAGTGAGCGCCTAGCTTTTTCAAATCTGGTAGGTGCTGTTTTATCCTCACAGTGCAGTCAGGTAAAGCGTGCAGGTTCTGCTTGTTCGCCTGTTGGGCGAACTGAGCCGAGAATGGCAGTGTGCCTCAGTTTCAGTTCATTTGTCATGGGGTCAGCACTGGGTTAGAACTCCAGATCTCCTGACCTGAAGCCAGCTGCTACTTTTGAATCGTGCTGTCCTCAGCCAGCTGCCTCTGAGCTGAGCATGAATGCAGAACAGGAGGAAAACCTACAGGAATGCAAAGCCTCCAGGTGAGGGTCTGGGCTGCGGGACGTGACCCGCGGGAACTCTGGACTCATCATTTGGAAACCTTACAGGAAACGATAAGCTCGTCCTGCTGGCTTGTACCTGCCAGCTGTGGATGACATGTTCTTCCCTCACGTGCTGGTCCCTGGTCCCATGGGTTGGTGCCGGGCTTGCTGAGTCTGTTGTTGAGGAGCAGAGCCCAGCTCAGGGCACACTGCTCCTCTTCTCCCACCCTCTCTGTGCCAGTGATTGCACATTCCTTCCTGTTGCCTTTCTGGGTAATGTAGCAGCCAGGTAACTTGATGTCAGCTTTGCTCTAATGTTGCTAAAGTAGAGATCTGGTTAGATAGGTGTGTGTTATGACTACACATGGTTTCAGGAGGAAGTAGAGAACACAGGCTCAGTGGTACTCAGCCACGAAGGTTAGGGTGAGCTGATGAGGCGGAAACCAGTTCATAGCTTCATGTCTCAGCTTGACACTTTGCTCATTGTGGGATCAAGCCTTTTGTCTCTTTTACTCTCTCTTAAAAAAGAAAAGTATTTATTTATGGCTCCACTGGGTCTTTATTGCAGCATGTGAGTTTCTCTCTAGTAGAGGTGCACGGGCTCAGTTGCCCAGCAGCATGTGGGGTCTTAGTTCCTCAACCAGGGATCGAAACTGCGTCCCCTGCATTGGAAGTAGAATTCTTAACCACTGGACCAGGAGGAAAGTCCCTCCATTAACCTCTTGATGGGGTTTTACCACATAATGGAGTTGATGGTTCCTGGTCACAATGGGGTAGTCTGCGTTTGTGAGTGTTTTGTGACTAGTAGAGTTCAGTGGGCCTGATGGTACAGCTAGGGGTCTATCCAAGGTCAGGGGTTCACTTGTTTGTGAGCCCTTTCCACTTCTTGATGTCCTCTTTTGGCCTGGGATGATGATAGTGTGGGGGTACAAAATAGCTTGAGGGTTTCTCTTTCTCACTGGGGTCTGCAGCCCCTGAAAGGTTGAGAAAGAGATGCAGGCCCTGGCTCAGTCACCTGGTGTCAGGCCTCTCTGTGGTCAGTTACCTCACCAGAATTGACTGTTGTAACAGTAAAGGTCAGCAATGCAGAACTTGTAAGGATTGCTTTAAGTATAAGGAACAGAAAATTCAGCCCAAACCTGGGGAAGTGAGAAGGGCATTTTGGGGTCATAGAGCTCACCCACAGGCAGGACTTACTAACCGACAGCATGGGTTAGGCCTCAGAAGGAGTCCATCCCTCAACTGTACCTGCTCCGGGTCAGCTCACTGTCCTCTCCCTAATGGGGGCTACAGCAGATTCAGCCCTGTGGGTGCCCACTTGGCTCTGCATGGGATTACCTACCTGCTCCCATCCAAGACCCTGTGAGCAGGGAGGTGCTTTGCTGGTTGGCTTCATCACCACACTGCGGGTGAGAGACTGTTTCCAAAGGAAGATTAGGAAGTGCAGGCCCTGGGCAGCACAGCGCAAGCGCCTGCTGCTCACAGCAGGAAGCTGTGAGGTCCTTCATTCCTCATCCATTCCTTTATTATTCAGCACGTTTATTCCTTGTCTTCAGTGTGCCTGGCAGAATGATCGTGGGGACACACGGAGCCTCACTGCCCTGGAGGAGACACACGGTGATTGGGAAGAGCACATGGAGATGTGGGTTCTTTTGTCAACAGCACACAGGAGCCAGCCCCAGGAGCTCCCAGTGGTCAGTGCTGAAAAAAAAGATACATTTTGCAGCAAAATACATACATAGCTGAGTCCGTGTGCTTGAATAACTAAGTGGAGGAGAATAGACAGATCTGAGCAAAAAATTCTGAATTTATGTGGCCGCTCTGCCTTCAGAGAGGTGGAATCTAATCCCCTTCCTTCATTGTGGGCTGCACACAGTGACTTCCTTCCAGAGAGTGCCAAGTAGAGAGGGGAGGAGAGAGTGGCTTTCCAGCGGAAACCCTGACAGATAGCTCTCGACACAGTGTTCGGGGTCACCATCAGCAGTGGCAGATCAGGTTGATGGTATGTACCTTGATGTGTGACGAGAAGGGTGCTTTACCTCTATGTTCTTCCTCTGCAAACACCGTAATCCCAGTCTGATCACGAGAAGAACATCAGACAAATCTGTGAGGAGTGGTCTACACAGTCCTGACCAGCACTCCTCATGACTGTCAAGGTCATCAGAAAAAGAGAGTCCAAGAAACTGTCCCAGCCAAGAGAAGCCTCACAAGACAGGACAGCTGGATATAACATGGTATCTTGGATGAGCTCTCAGGAGAGAGAAAGGACATGGGGACAAGCTGAGGAAATCTGGTTTCCTTACTTTGCCTTGGTGATAGTTTCTCAGACTTGCCTTGTTCTCGATGAGCTTGACAGTTTCGAGGAGTGTTCCTCAAGCGGGGATTTGTTTCTATCTCTCTAGACTAGTCTCAGCTTGTGGGGTTTTAGAAGGAAGACTGCAGAGGTCAGGTGTCATTCTTTTCACATCTGTCAGCCTCCTAAAGTATTTTTTTTTTTAATTTCTGTAAAGTTTAGTCTTTGTGCTCTGAAGTTCTTGGCACCATCAGGGGTTTTCTTGTGGTTTTTTGTTTTTAGTCTTTTTTACAGAAATATGAAACATCTAGTTGTTTTCTTTTTTGAGAACTGTATTTATTTCTGGTTGTGCTGGGTCTCCATCGCTGCGAGTGGGCTTCTCTAGTTGCCTCGAGTGGAGGCTGCCTTTTAGGCGCAGTGTGCGGGCTTCTCATTGTGGTGACTTCTCTTGTGGAGCACAGGCCCGAGAGTGCTCAGGTTTTGGTAGTCGTGCCTCTCAGGCTCAGTAGTTGAGGCGCACGGGCTTCGTTGCCTCGCAGCATCTGGAATCTTCCTGGACCAGGGTTTGAACCCATGTCTCCTGCATTGGCAGGTGAATTCCTAACTACTGGACCATCAGGGAGGTGCTTAGTTGTGGTTTTAAATTTGCATTTTTCAGATGAATATTGTTGAGGTCTTGTATTTGCACATCTTCCTTTGTGAAGTGTTTCAGTATTTTGCTCATTTTGAGGTGAGTTGTGTGGATTTTTTTTAATATGCAAAGCTATTCAAAGAAGTATATTGATAATGGAAAAAGTGCAATAATCTAGATATCCTTATATAGAGAAATAACTAAATTATACTACACCCATAAACTTGAATGTACCCATTAAATAGATTTTTAAGCTCAACAAAGTAGATTAAGTAGGAAAAGCCAAAGATAAAACAGTATGTGTACTATACCAACCATTTAAAAAATACATGCATACAAAAAGTATTAATTGCTTAATCATGTCCAACTCTGTGACCCCATGGACTGTAGCCTGCCAGACTCCTCTGTCCATTGAGTTCTCCAGGCAAGAATTCTGGAATGGGTTGCCATTTCCTGCTGCAGGGGATCTTCCCAACCCAGGGATCAAAACCAGGTCTCCTGCATTGCAACCAGGGAAGCCCTGGTGCGTGGGAAAAAAACTAGTATCAAATCCATTAAAATGCAAACAACACTTACTTTTAGGTTGTGTATTACAATAGACTTGCATTGCTTTTACAAAAAGAAAAAAAAAAGATAAATTTTCAAAAAGATTAAACGCTAGCACTTTCTCTAACAAACTTTCCCTGTTTCTTGTTTAATGTATCTTAGAAAGGAGTTTGTACCAAGAGAATAGTTTATCATTCTTCTTAACATGTTAAACATGGACAGGTACAGGTTTTCAGGGATATGTAATTGTAACTGGCATTTTTGCCTCTTAAGTGATTTTCCCTCCCCTTAGGAAAAGTTTATATTTAGAATTGTTGCAGGATAACTGTGATGTCCCTATTCTTCCCATGTGAAGCTTATAAGCCTTTACTTTTTAAAAATGTATTTTTAATTGGAGGATAAATTGCTTTACAGTGTTGTGTGGGTTTCTGCCATAATGTTAGTCACTCAGTTGTGTCTGACTCTGTGCGACCCCATGGACTGTAGCCTGCCAGGCTCCTCTGTCCATGGGATTCTCCAGGAAAGAATACTGGAGTGGGTTGCCATTCCTTTCTCCAGGGGATCTTCCCAACCCAGGGATCGAACCCTGGTCTCCTGCATTACAGGCAGATTCTTTACCATCCAAGCCACCTGGGAAGCCCATACATCAGCTTTCTGCCATACATCAGCATGAATCAGCCATAGGCAGGCATATGTCCCCTCCCTCATGAACTTCCCTCCCAGCCCCCACCCCATCCCACCCCTCTAGGTTGTTAGGGAGCACTGTTGAGCTCCCTGTATATATACAGGGACTTCCCACTAGCTGTCTGTTTTACATACGGTAATGTTTCAGTGCTCTCTCTCAATTCGCCCCACCTTCACCTTCCCCCGTTGTGTCCTTAAGTCTGTTCTCAGTGTCTGCATCTCTGTTGTTGTTCAGTTGTCGAGACATGTCTGACCCTTTGTGACCCCATGGACTGCAGCACGCCAGGCTTCCCTGACCCTTACCATCTCCCAGGGTTTCCCCAAGTTCATGTTTATTGAATCGGTGATGCCACCCAATCATCTCCCCCTCTGTCCTCCCCTTCTCCTTGTGCCCTCAGTCTTTCCCAGGATCAGGGTCTTTCCCACTGAGTCAGCTCTTTGCATCAGGTGGCCAAAGTATTGGAGCTTCAGCATCAGTCCTTCCAATGAAGGATCGATTTCCTTTAAGACTGACTGGTTTGATTTTCTTGCTGTCCAAGGGACGCTCAAGAGTCTTTAGTACCACAGTTCGAAGGCATCAGTTCTTCTGTGCTTTGCCTTCCTTATGGTCCAGCTCTCACATCCATACATGGCTACTGGAAAGACCGTAGCCTTGACTAGATGGACCTTTGCTGGCAAAGTGATGTCTTTCCTTTTAAACACACTGTCCAGGTTTGCCATAACTTTCCTGCCAAGAAGCTGTCATCTTCTAATTTCATGGCTGCAGTCACCATCCACAGTGATTTTAGAGCCCAAGAAGAGGAAATGTGTCCCTGCTTCCACCTTTTCCCCTTCTATTTGCCATGAAGTCATAGCACCAGATGCCATGACATTCGTTTTTTTAATATTGAGTTTTAAGCCAACTTTTTTCACTTTCCTTTTTCACCCTTATCAAAAGGCTCTTTATAGTTCCTGTTTGCTTTCTGCCATTAAAGTAGTATCATCTCCATACCTGAGTTGGTTGATATTTCTCCCAGCAATCTTGATTCCAGCTTGTAACTCATTCAGCCTGGCTTTTTGAATGATGTGCTCTGTGTACAGTTTAAATAAACAGGTTGACAGTAAACAGCCCTGTCATATCCTTTCTCAGTCTTGAACCAGTAAGTTGTTCCATACAAGGTTCTGACTGTAGCTTCTTGACCCGCATAAGATTTCTCAGGAGACAGGTAAGATAGTCTGGTATTCTCATCTCTTTAAGAGTTTTCCACAGTTTGTTATGATCCACGCAGTCAAAGGCTTTAGGGTAGTCAGTGCTGCTGCTGCTAAGTCACTTCAGTCGTGTCCGACTCTGTGCGACCCCATAGACAGCAGCCCATCAGGCTCCCCGTCCCTGGGATTCTCCAGGCAAGAGTACTGAAATTGGGTTGCCATTTCCTTCTCCAATGCATGAAAGTGAAAAGTGAAAGTGAAGTCGCTCAGTCTCTCCTACTCCTAGTGACCCCATGGACTGCAGCCCACCAGGCTCCTCCATCCATGGAATTTTTCAGGCAAGAGTACTGGAGTGGGGTGCCATGTAGTTAGTGAAACAGAGGTAAATGTTTTTCTGGAATTCCCTTGCTTTCTCTATGATCCAGAGAATGTTGGCAATTTGATCTCTGGTTCCTCAGCCTTTCTAAACCCAGCTTACAAATCTGGAAGTTCTCATTTCACATAATGCTGAAGCCTACCTTGAAGGATTTTGAGCATAGCCTTGCTAGCACGGGAGATGAGGGTGTGACTAGTAAGATACATGACTTGTCTCCCGTGCATCTCTGTTGCTGCCCTACAGACAGGTTCACCTGTACCATTTTTCTAGATTCTGTATATATGCATTGCTATGTGATACTTGTTTTTCTCTTTCTGACTTCACTCTGAATAACAGGCCCTAGATTGACCCACCTCGCTGGAACTGACTCAGATCTGTTCCTTTGTGTGGCTGAGTGATACCCATTGCATATGTGTGCCCCAAGGTCTGTGTTCGCTCACCTGTCAGTGGGCATCTAGGTTGCTTCCAAGTCCTGGCTGTTGTAAACAGTGCTGCAGTGAGCATTGGGGTACACGTGTCGTTCTCAATTATGGTGTTTTCAGAGTGTATGGCCAGTAGTGGGATTTTGGGTCATATGGTAGTTTTATGCTTAGTTTTAAAGAAAAGCTCCACACTGTTCTCCACAGTGTCTGTGTCAGTTTACATTGCCATCAACAGTGCAAGAAGTTTCCCTTTTCTCCACATCCTCTCCAGCATTTATTGTTTGTAGATATTTTGATGGTGGCCTATAGTTCCTTTGCTGTGCAGAAGCTTTTAAGTTTAGTTAGATCCCATTTATTTTTGTTTTTATTTCCATCATTCTAGGACATGGGTCATAGAAGATCTTGCTATGATTTATGTCAAAGAGTGTTCTGCCTAAGTTTTCCTCTTAAGGGTTTTATAGTTTCTGGTGTTACATTTAGGTCTGAAATCCGTTTTGAGTTTATCTTTGTGTGTGGCATTAGGAAATGTTATAGTTTCATCCTATTACGGGTGGCTCTCCAGTTTTCCCAACACCACTTACTGAAGAGACTGTCTTTTCTCCTTTGTATATTCTTGCCTCCTTTGTCAAAGATAAGGTGCCCGTAGGTGTGTGGGTGATGGATTTCTTTTACTGAGTTATAATTCTTTCTGTGTGCTGGAGGTGTCTCTCTGTGTAGCCCTCTTCTCCCCTTTTATTGACGTGTTCCCGCACTGGGATGGAGGCTGCACCCTGCGGTTGGGCCTCGTGCGTGTCTGTCCTCCAGAAAGGACTCTAATCAACTCTGCCGGCATCTTGTGCCCTGGGTTAGGCCTGGCGTGTGTTGGAGTCACTGATCACCCCCATGTGGGGGTGCGGGGAGGTCAGTTCCCACTGGGAGGAGGGGTGTTTTTACCAGGGCAAAGCAGAAAGGTGAAGACTTCCCGTTTCTCAGCTGTGTGACCTTGGGCAGCTTATGTAACGACTCTGTACCTTAGTTTCCACATTCGTAAAATGGGGATAATAGTTACACCTGCGTTACAGTTGTCACAGGATGAAGTGAAAGGATGCAAATTCAGGTCGGCGTCTGGCCCATCGCTGGCATCTGTAAATGAGTCTGG
>NW_011495042.1:651636-654201 GCF_000754665.1 Bison bison bison
GTCACCACTGTCCTTGCTTACATCTGGCCAGGGCGGAGGGCCGGGCGGAGGTTCCTGTGCTCAGAGGTTCTAAGTGCACTGGGCGTGTTCTCCGTGTCTGTCACCAAGAGACCGAAGTCTGAAGTGAGGCTTTCTTCTTGGAGCTTGATAGGTGATCAGGTAGTTGGGACCAAGTTAAATCCTGGGCTCTGGAGTTTAAATGAATCCCCTCAGCAGTGGGAAGCTGAGCCCTTAGAGGCAGCGACTTGGTGTGAGAGTGGTGGTAAGATGGTCAGTCTTAGAGAAACCTGGAGATGGGGATGATGGTGCCTAGGAGGAGGGTGAGGGGGCCAGAGAGGGGAAGGGGGCTTCATTTTATAGGGATCGCAAGGCTACCTGTAAGAGCTTTAGGACATAATGATACACTAGATGGAACTGGCGTGCATCGGGCTACATGCCTTACTGGCTGGTTGCTTGTGTTGTGTTGTTTGGTCTGCACAGTGATCTGCCGAGCTCTGAGGGTCTGTCCCCGTTTCCCTCAAGTCTGGGACTGAGGCTTGGAAAGCGTAGAGACCCTTGTCCAAGGCACGCAGCTGGGGGTGGAGCTAGAATGTGAAGCCCAGCATGGCCCCTGCGCCTCCCCCCACAGCCATTCCCCGCCTGTCCAGGGCTGGGGAACAAGGAGCAGGAGCCCTGTCCTCAAGGAGTTGAGCGCTGGGAGTGCTGTCAGGGGCCCCTGGGTATGTCAGCGCACAGGCAAAGGGCCTGGAGCTCTAGGATGTTTTCTCTGAAAGTGAAGGATGGATTGTGTGTGTGTGTGTGTGTGTGTGTGTGTTTAAACAAGCTTTTTTTTTTTTTAATTTATTTTTGGCTGTGCTGTATCTTTGTTGCTGCGCTGGCTTTTCTCCAGTTGCCGTGCGCAGGCCTCTCATTGTAGTCGCCTCTCTTGGTGCGGAGCTAGGGTGTGCAGGTTTCAGCACCCTAGGGCTCCCGGGCTATAGAGCACAGGCTAAACAGACATGGTTCACGGGCTTAACTGCTCCACAACACGTGGGATCTTCTCAGACCAGGGATCAAACCTGTGTCCATTGATGGGCGAATTCTTTACCACTGGACCACCAGGGAGGCCCCGGGATCGTGTTTAAAGCAACAACAGGCCTGAGATGTCCTGCTCTGGCCTGGCCCTGCTAGACTGGATCACCATGGGAACCTGGGCCTCACGCCAGGCCCTGCCTGCTGGTCCGCCTGGGTGCCTGGGCTTCCAGGCCAGCCCTGCAGTGTGGGCGGTGGCGGCCTAAGCCTGAATGCGAGGTTTCCGAGGAGCCCAGGTCAGGGCTCTCATGCTGAGACGGTGGCAGCTGAGACCCCGCGGGCCCTAGGACCTCAGCTCCCCTCCGGCACTGCTGTGCTGGGCCTTTGCTTCTGCTCCCTGTTCTCCATGGGATCCACATGGTTCAGAACCACCCCGGCATGTAGGACTCACAGATTGGGAATTGGGCAGCCCCGGGCTTGACTCCTGCCTGTGCTGCTGTGTGGCCTTGGGCATACTCTTGCTATCTCTCTGAGATAACAAGATTTTCTTATCTGGGTCCTCTAGCTCAGGGTCCCTTACTATGAAGGCTGCGGTTGTCTCAGAGCCTGCATCCACATCAGACAGTGAGGGAGGCACGCCCCCTGCAGGCTGTGGGCTGGGGCCTCTGGTCCCTCACTGGGTATTGGCTGGGAGGCCCCTCAGTTCCGTGCCTTGTGGACCTTTTTGGAGCGTCTCACAATTCGGCTGACATCACCAGAGTGGTGGCTGTAAGGACGGGGCCAAGGAAGAGTCAGTATGTTTTTTCCTTCCATTTAAAACAAATTGTGGCAGCAAAAGCACCAAGTCCTACCCCCTGGCCCACCAGGGAATTCCCTCTCTTAACTATTTAAGCGTACCGTTCAGTGGTATTAAGTGCATTCACATTGTACAACCATTACCACCATCCTTCTCTATAATGCTTCATTTCACAAAACAGAAACCCTGCACCAGTTAAACAATAACGCTGTACTCACCCTTCTCCAACCCCTGATAACCATCTTTCTGCTTTCTGACACTCTGAATTTGACTCCTTTAGGCACCTCATATCAGTGGAATCAGGTGGTGTTTGCCTTTTTGTGCTTGGTTTATTTCACTTAGCATAATGGCCTTAAGAGTAATAGTCTTTTGTAGCCCAATCTCAGAAATAAAGAGCTCATCATTTTGCTATATTCTGTTTTTCAGAAGCAAGTCACCAGGTCCAGCCCACTCTCCAGCGGAATTACGCTTGAGCGTGAGCATGAGGAAGTGGGGCTTACTGGGGGCCGCGTTAGAAGCCCCCATCTGTGAGGGCCCCTCCCTCTGTTCCCAGAGGCACCTGGACTCCACTGGCCCTTAGGCGCTCTCCATCACCCATTTAGGATACCTTGTGTCGTCCGTTTCCGTGTCGTAGGCTTCCATGTCTGTGTCTTACTCGAGTTTCAGGCGGGGATTATGGTAAGGCCCAGCAGTAAGTGGTAGGTCCTCCCACCTCTTCTGCTCCCACGTTCGTGCCTGCCAGCTACCAGCATCCGCAT
>NW_011495042.1:654301-655222 GCF_000754665.1 Bison bison bison
TCCGCATCTCATTTGTCAAAGATATCTGGCACGGAAGGCCTGAGGTGCTGGAGAATTCACATCCCCTAGGAGCTGCCCTTATCCTGTAACTGTAGGAGGAGTTGGTGTGTAACATCAGCCATCATCCTTTATGTGGGGTAACTCAGCTAAACCATCATCCACAAGGGTCACTTGCTCAGCAGCCCACCCTTGGTGGTGGCCTTCCTTGCCCTGCCCTGTCCCTGCTCCCCTGCCCGTGTTCACACCACCTGAGGACACCATGTGTCCAGGGTGTGCTGCTGGGGGAACCCCAACCGAGACAGTGAGTGGGACAGTGAATGAATGACGAGAGTTAGGCTCCTGCCTGTTAGATAAACCACTGTAAGAGAGTTGGGATGCCTGGAAGAGGGGAGTTGAGGGCACATACACTGGACGATGAGTTTGATACAGACATGCTAAACTGACCCAAGATCCTGAAAGAGCTGGGCGGATGTGGGATAGCCGCTTGGAGAGTTCAGCTGGAAGTCGGGAAGGCAAGTGAGGGCCGGCCTGCAGACGGAGGGCCAGGCGAAGCGCACGGCTGTGCGTGGGCTCTCCTCTCTGTGGTTTTGCCTGGTGAGCCTCACCTGCTGAGGAGTGGGAGCAGATGAGCAGGGGGGTTTACCTGAGCAGATGGAAGGTCAAAGGAGAGAGAGGTGTGCGGGGCTGAGGGGGTTCAGATTCTGTGCAATCTGAAAGCCGTGGATCCTCTCCCCTAACAATGACGAGGTTATGATAGTAGAGACACTTCTGAGAAGAAATGTGAGTTGGTCAGGGTGCTTACAGAACTCCTGGGGCCATCCCAAGAGCCCTGATGGAGAGCTCTGGTTCTGAAGTACATTCTTTGTTGCTCTGCTGAAATGGAGGCCTGGTGGGGCCTGGGTTTGGACTGGAGGGCCAGGG
>NW_011495042.1:655333-662044 GCF_000754665.1 Bison bison bison
CTGTCCCTGGGTGCCATGCCATGTCCTTCGCGGAGATGCTGGAGGGTGCTCACCCCAGTGTCGCTCTCCCTTTGGAGCTGCGAGCTGGGTCGAGTCGAGGAGCTCAGGTGGCGTCCGTTCTGTGCAGGTCCCTCTGCACCTCCTGACATCGTCTGCCAGGTCTGGTCTGTGCAGAAGGCTAAGCTGGTGAGGCTTCTATCCCCAGCGCCTGTCAGAAATGCACATTTCACCAAGGCTCAGGTGGTGCCTGGGGTGCTTTGTATGATCAGTATCTTGGCCCGTGCTTATGCTGGAGCACCGCGTTGTTGCTGGTGGATGGCATGCTCTCCTCACACCCGCCCTTCAGAGTTCCTGACGGCCGCACAGGTGTCGGGACGTCCCCCCATCCCCAACCAGGCCCAGCTCCCTCCAGCCGGCACCTCACAGCACCCCAGGGCTGCAGGCTGGCCTTCCCTGTCTCCGGGTAGATGATGGTCTAACTTTAGTGTTCCCTGGAGCGCTGCTTTGTAAGGTCGCCCTTCCCTCTGAGACAGTCAGGGCTTTTCTTTGTCACCTGGTTAAAACCCAGACAGTTCAGTCAGGCGTCATCCCGGCCCCCTCATTGCCCTGTGATTTCCATTACTCCCATCAGGACGCCCCTGTGCTGTCTGAGCTGCCCCTGCCCCCTCCTGCCCCCCGCCTCCTGACCACCCCTCCCGCCCCCCACTACCCCCTCCTCACCGCCTCCCCTCCCCTCCCACCCCCCCCTACTACCCCTCCCACCTCACAGCCCCCACGCAGCTCCTCCCAGCCATAACCCTGCCGCGGCCAGTCCAGTCTTGTTTGGGGCTGCTTCTCGACATGTCCACCGCTGGGAGTCGTTCCTTGCCTGTTACGTGTGTGTCACTTTGTCACTTAAGTGCCTTTAAGGATATACGGCAGGTTCTGGTGAGGGGAGTGTGGTGTTTCAGTGAGATCTGGGTAGGAATCCTCACATCCTGCTCAAGTCCGGAGACCTGGAGTCACTTTGCGTCTCATAGGAGAGTCGTGCTGGCCAGTGAGAGGACACGCCACACCTGTGCTCGCTTACATGTCCATGGACACTTAGTCTCTGCGTGCACTGTGTGTGTGCACACGTGTCCTAGTGATGCTGCAGTGTGAACGTCATTATCCCCATGTTACGCTGAAGAAACTGAAATCCAGAGACGTCAAAGTTATTTCCAAGGCCACACACTTCGGAGAGCAGAGATTTAAGACTGGGTCTGCTGAGTTCAAAATCCACTGACCTGCAAGTGGCAAGACCAGGGTCAGCACGGTGGGTTCTGCCCTTGGGGAGCTTGTGGCCTCTTGGCAGGTCCTCAGGCGTTTGGCGTCAAGGGCTGGGTGATACAGGTCTTGTGCAGGCTTTGAGGGTCACTCTGCCTGTTGTGAACTCTCACCTCTCATTGTTGTGTGAAAGCAGAACAGTGTGGAATGGGGTGGCTGTGGCTCTGTTCCAGGAAAACTTTCTTTAGTAAAACAGGTGCCAGACTCAGTTAATGGCCTGTGGTCACTGTTCTGTTGAGAAATAGGTAGGAAAGTGGTTTATTCAGTGGTGAAAAGGCCCTTGTGAACGTCTTCATTATTTAAAAAAAATTTTTTTTTGGTCACCCCACGCAGCATGTGGGATCTTAGTTCCCTGACCAGGGGTGGAATCCACACCCCTTGCGGTGGAAGGACAGAGTCTTTTTTTTTTTAAATACTTATTTTGCTGTACCAGGTCTGAATGGTGGCACGCGGGGTCTTCCATCTTTGTGGGTATGCAGGATCTTTACTTGTGGCATGTGGGATCCATTTCCTGACCAGGGATCCAGCCCGAGTCCCCGGCTGTGGAAGCTCAGAGTCTTAACCACTGGGCTGCCATGGGAGTCCCTGGGCTGTACGGTTTTGCCCATACTGGGTGCTCAGCCAGTCCTCGCCCAGGACCGGCCGTGCTTCTCCCTCTTGTGCTGAGCTATCTCGCTGGTGGTGGTTCAGTCACTCAGTCGTGTCCGACTCTTTGCAACCCCATGGACTGTAGCCCGCCTGGCTCCTCTGTCCATGGGACTTTCCCAGCATGAGTACTGACCTTTCTACCATCCCCCATCTCTTCCGCAGTACGTGGGGGCCCCGGTGGCTTATATCCAGCAGATATTTGTGAAATCTTCCGTGTCTCCCTGGCACAAGAACCTCCTAGCAGTAGATGTGTTCCGCTCACCTCTGTCGAGGGCATTCCAGCTGGTGGAGGAGATTCGGAACCACGTGCTGAAAGACAGGTATCCATGCCAGGCCCCAGCCTCCCCGACCCAGCTCCACACCTAAGGTGGGGCACAGCCCTCAGCATAAATCTACCGAGCTGGCCAGCTCTGCGAGACTAAGAGGGTGGGTGAGCTCGCTTCGCCTTTCTCAGGGGCCAAAGTCCACACAGCTGCTGGGTCCACTGCAGCTGTGTTCCCCTCAGACCTGTGCCGAGAGCCCTGAGCGTCGTCCCCAGGCCTCACACAGACAGATCCACTGGGCTGACCCTGGGACAGGGTCTCCGAGACCCGGTTGACTGGTGGCCCTGAGGGCTCACTGCCCAGAGCTTGTGAGATGCGAGTGTGATGGTGGCCAAGCTGACGAGAAGCCAGCTGTGCCCAGAGGTCCCCTCCTGGAGTCCCAGCCCACCAGTGCTTCTCTGGGGCGTGCTGCCCTGCAGGCTGCCTCAGTGCTAGTTGAGGTTAGCTGAGGGCTTGGGCCACACACAGCCCCTGGTTTTCATCCTGCCTCCTCTGCCTGCCGAACTGCAGGGGTTCTAGTGAGGAAGCTGTGCTCACTCCCAAGCACGCCTCTCCTCGGAGGGGCTGGGCTTTGGGGCTCCACGTGCACTTGGAAGGTCAGGCTGCCTCCCCGTGTGGTGGCTGAGCCCCTGGAAGAACTTCCCCGGCTGCCCTTGTCCTCGGCCCTTTGAGACACCAGGCACTTGGGAGCTTCACGCGCGGGGCTGTGTGGGGCCGGCAGACTCGGCAGCGCCTCGTCCTGTCCCCCGCACAGCTCCGGGACCAGGAGCCTGGAGGACGTGTGCCTGCAGGTGACTGACCTGCTGCCAGGCCTCAGGAAGCTCCGAAACCTCCTGCCCGAGCATGGATGCCTGCTGCTGTCCCCCGGGAACTTCTGGCAGAATGACAGGGAGCGCTTCCACGCAGATCCCGACATCATCAGGACCATCCACCAGCACGAGCCCAAAACCCTGCAGACCTCGGCCACACTCAAAGGTGCCCGGGCAGTCCCTTGAGAGCCATCGGGGGCCTGTCAGTCACCACATCCTCTTTGGAGGCTGCTCTGGCAGATCTGGGGTTGCCCTGAGTTTCTCAGGGTTGGGTAGAAAGGGGTCCTTGGTATCTCTACGTAGCTGCCGGTCCTTTGTCAGCACCTGTTGCCCTCTGTCTGCAGACCTGCTGTTCGGCGTCCCTGGGAAGTACAGCGGGGTGAGCCTGTACACCAGGAAGCGGCTGGTCTCATACACCATCACCCTGGTCTTCCAGCACTACCACGCCAAGTAAGGCTGGCCTGCGGCACAGCAGGCAGCTTTTCCATTTGGAGTGTCCACAGTGCCCCCGGGAGCTTGGAGTTCTCAGGCCTTCTGCTGAAATGTTCATGTCCCTCAGGGTGCTGTCTGCTCACGCTTGAGGAGGGCCACCTGACAGCTGACTAAGAACAATGGGGAAGGCAGGCCTGGCAAGCTCAGGGTCCTGGTGCCCCCATGGTCTCTCTGGAGCCTCGGGTGGGGGTCCCCAGCTGGTGACTGCCAAGCCCCATGTGACTTGGGAGAGCACAGCAGACAGTTCTCCAAGGGGCGAGGGCACGGAGGGGGCCCCCGATGGGCTGTTCTGGGCCTGTGGCAGTCAGAGCACAGTGATAGGTTGGGAGTGGGGTCCTCAGGGGCGTTCTGAGACAGCTGGGCCAACCCCCTCAAGACTGGAGGGAAGGTTAGACACCGCGAGGAGGGAATCCCCAGCTGACCTTCCTTCAGGGATTGCCTTTGTCCCCCGGACAAAGAGGGACAGGCCATCTCCCACCCCCCACCCAGGTTCCTGGGCAGCCTGCGGGCCCGCCTGATGCTCCTGCACCCCAGCCCCAACTGCAGCCTCAGAGCAGAGAGCCTGGTCCATGTGCACTTCAAGGAGGAGATTGGCATCGCTGAGCTCATCCCCCTGGTGACCACCTACATCATCCTGTTCGCCTACATCTACTTCTCCACACGTAGGTCCACAGCACAGAGGCCAGGGCTTTCTCCCAGCTAATTGGGGCGTTTCCAGATCACTCCTTCCCTGCCTCTTCAGGGGCCCAGGCAGAGATGTAGAATGTGCCAGCTGGTCACCGAAGCTGGGGCTTCATCCCCCAGCGGGGCCTGAGGGGCTTGGGTAGGTCCAGGGTTCCTCCCACTACTCACAGAGTCCCTTCCTGGGAAGGTTTTCAAGGACACTGTGCCCCGAGACTGGGAAGGGTACACATTCTCTGCGCAAACCAGGGCCTTCTCTTCCTCGAATGTCAGGCACACCCCCTCCCAGCTCTCAGGATACAGGGCCCAGTGAGCCAGGCTCTGGGGAGAGGCTGCCCTGATGTGTTCTTTGCCCTCCAGGCAAGATCGACATGGTCAAGTCCAAGTGGGGCCTGGCTCTGGCTGCCGTCGTCACGGTGCTCAGCTCACTGCTCATGTCTGTGGGGCTCTGCACACTCTTCGGCCTGACACCCACGCTCAATGGCGGGTAGGTCCCAGCAGGCTCCCCTGGGGGGCAGGGTGGGCCCGCAGGCCGGAGCATCATGCATCTCTGGGTGCTTGGCCTGCCCTGCCCTCGACACTTGCTGTTACCCTATATTTTCACATGGTAGTTTTGACACTTAAGAGGTATGTGTTTTTTCTTTTTTGAGTTACCTGGCTTACGATCATACATATTTATATACAAACCATATGTATATTTACATATAATACATCCATAGGTGTGTGTATGTGTGTGTATATTCATGTGTATGTTTGTGTGTATATATGGGGTAAGTATTTATATGTGTGTATGTATGTGTTTACGCATATGTGTGGGAATGTATTGTGTGCGTCTGTGTATCTGAGGGTGTATAGATGTGTGAATTGTTGTTGTTCGTTGCTGAGTTGTGTCTGACTCTGCGACCCCATGGACTGCAGCACGCCGGGTTTCCCTGTCCTTCACTGTCTCCCAGAGTTTGCTCAAACTCGTGTCCACTGAGTCGGTGATGCCATCCAACCATGTATTTATATATTTTAAATACATGTGCACGTTGCTTCTCAACAGCTTAAGCCGTAGATGAGTGTGACATAGAGACCGTACGTTTCGTCCTTTCTTAATATTAAAACATTTAAATTGCTTGGTAGGTCCCTTTGGAGTAAGCATTTTAAAAGATACAGGCCATAAGCACACTCTGATTTGTCACCTTCCCACCGTTTGCTTCCCTTCCATTTCTCTCAGAAACATGGTCCTGCCCTGGACCCCGCCAGCCTGTTAGTGATCACGGCCGACTGGCCTGTGCCCTGCCTTGGCTTTTCAGGCTGCTCCCAGGAACAGCGATCTTGTGTTTCCTCTTCCTTCCCTTGCTTGTAGAACATTTGCTTCCTTTCCTAGACCTGATGATGCTAATCACCCCTCAACGATAGCTGTCTGCTCTGCCTCCTCAGAGCACCCCCCGCACCGCCCCCTAGCGGAGATCCCAGTGCCGTGCTCGGCTGGTGTTCCCTAGTCAGGGAGCGGGAGCCTGTGGTCTGAGAGAGCTGGGGGAGTTTTCTCTAGAAACGATTGCCCTTCTCTACACGCAGCTTCTCTTCAGAGGCGAGTAGGGCTTCAGGCTGGCCTCATCCCCTTCCATTTAGTCCTGATGGCCTGGCCTGGCGTGCTGTGGTAGGGGCTCCTCTGGCTGATGGTGTGGTGTGGGAAGGGCCGGGGAGCTGTGCTCTGGCAGCTGGGCAGTGGGGGCCTCTTCCCACGGTGCTGGACAGATGGAGAGCAGGATGGTGGCTGGCTCCTCGGCACGACTTGGAAGCCAGCCTGAAAGCTGCGAGCCATGTAGACAAAGGCCTCCTGGAGGGTGGGGTTCCAGTCCTGTGATGTGGGAGTTGCTTGGCAGCCCCCACTGTGGGCCAGACCCCGCAGGGCCCCAGGAGCCAGGCCTGCTGAGGAGCAGCCGTGTGTTGGGGGCCCCCTCAGCACCCTCCTCCCCCCACCCCGCTCTGTCCCCAGGGAGATCTTCCCCTACCTGGTGGTGGTCATCGGGCTGGAGAACGTGCTGGTGCTCACCAAGTCCGTCGTCTCCACCCCGGTGGACCTCGAGGTGAAGCTGCGCATTGCCCAAGGTAACAGGAGGGGAGTAGGGGGCATGGCGGCGGGGGTTGTGCTGCACCTCCTCCTGCCGAGGGAACGGGGAGCCCAGGAGCCTCCCTCGCCCCGGCCTCTACTAACACGCCCACTTGTTAGCGTGAGCCCTGTGCAGCCATGGAGCCCAGGGCCCTGTTTTGTCCAGGTCCACATGTCAGTAAGACCACAAGCCGCCTCTGCTGTGGGCTCACGTGTTTGGCCCTTTGTCCAGCTGGCAGCTGGTCTTTTCTCTTCCTGCCCAACTCTATCACGTGAGGCCCAGACCCCTGGAGCGGGTCAGCTCAGAGACGCTGCCTCCACAGCTGCCAGGAAAGACCCGCGTGATAGAGTTGGG
>NW_011495042.1:662144-662391 GCF_000754665.1 Bison bison bison
GGTTCTGGGGAAAGTGGGGAAAGAGCCTGGGCCTGGAGGTCTGAACTCTCACATCTCCTCTTCCTCTTCCACCTCAGCCCGTATCTGTGGGAACAGGGCCGGGGCAGGCTGTTCCTTCACTCAGCAAAGCTTTGTGAGCCTGCGTGAGAGGCCAGGCCCTGCACTAGACATGGGGTTCCGAGGAGACCGGGGGAAACGGCTGCTGCCCACTAGGCGCTCAGAGCTTTAAATGTGCGACTGTGTGGGG
>NW_011495042.1:662608-665802 GCF_000754665.1 Bison bison bison
TGTAAAGCTGTGCCCATAGCAGGGTCCTTAGGGTTGGAGCATTTGGTGGGCAGCTGTCTTGTGGGCCATGCAGTCGTCAGCCCACATGCAGTGGACAGAGGTTATGTGTTGCCGTATGGCCCCGTTGTCCCCTGCAGGCCTGAGCAGCGAGAGCTGGTCCATCATGAAGAACATGGCCACAGAGCTGGGCATCGTCCTCATTGGCTACTTCACCCTAGTGCCTGCCATCCAGGTGAGGCCTCCGGGTCTGCAGCTTGGGCCGCGTGGAGCCCATTACTGAGCCTTCCAGCTGTGCAGGGCACACCCTGCCTTGCTGCTGCCCTCTCCTGTGAGGTGGCCCCTCTACTGGCAGGCTGGCTGTCACTGTGCACAGAGAGGCCCTGGTGGAACTGGCCCAGGAGGAGGACTCAGTAAGCCGAGCTACAGCCTGGCAGTCTCAGACCCATGACCCCTCACCCATGACCACTCACTGCCGTCCCTCACTCAAGTGGCAGGAGAGGAAGCTGGCTGCCCGCAGCACAGTCCAGTCAGGCCCCGTTTCCCAGTTCTCAGGCAGAAAGTGGTGAGGCCCCCCTGCCTTTCAGGGCCTGAGCCCTGACCCGCCCCTGCACCCTCGAGACCCGTGGCCCGACCCTGGGAGAGCCACCAGCCATTGCTGAGCCCTGGGGCTGCGAGCAGGAAGCCCACTGTTGCTGCCTGGAAGTTTTGTGAAGGGAGTAAGGAGTTGTTGCCTCCTGTCCTTTCCCCACGACTGGCAGGCCAGCTGAGGTTTGGGAAGGAACCCAGGGCCCCCAGGCTCCCCACCCTACCCCACCAGAGGGTGTCTGCAGGACGCGGACGGTCTTGGGACATGAGGGCTGACGTGCCACTGTGCACTCCATTCTTCATTTTCCTCACATTTGAGTAGAAGCCATGGTGATGCACCAGAGGTCTCAACAAGGGCAGAGGAGGAAAACCTAAACCCGAGAAAACTCCATCTATCCACAGAGCCTGGGGAGGAAAGAGACTCCCCTTTTCAGTTTCTGGGTAGAATTAATTCTCCCCTGTGCTCTTCCTCTCCTTTCATTGGTCCAGTGTAGTCATTGGCCAGGAATAAGAAATTTCTGAGAGCCTCCAAACCAGGCCAGGCCTGGGCTCTTGGTAGGTGTTGGTCTCTGGTACATGAGCAGGGCTGGGGCCTCAGTTAGGGAGGGCTTTTGGAGTACTGCAGGCTGCTGGGGCATCAGTGCCAGGGGTCTCTGCTGCCCCCTCATGGGGAGGGAGGGAGCTGCTGCTGCATCCTCTTTGGTGGCTCCTGGATGTCAAAGTTCCAGCATCTCTCCTCCCTGCTGTGCCTCGCAAGAAACTGCCCTGCAGCGTCCAGGGTGCCAGCTGTTTGGGGTGCAGTGGTCAGGGCCCATGAGGCTCCCACATGGGGCTGCGGCCGCAGCAGGCAGGGAACTGGTTCTCCAGTGCTGGGCCCTGAGGTCAGTGTCCTCTCATTGCCTTTTTTCCAGGAGTTCTGTCTTTTTGCCGTCGTGGGGCTGGTGTCTGACTTTTTCCTTCAGATGCTGTTTTTCACCACTGTCCTGTCCATTGACATTCGCCGGATGGAGGTAGGAGTGGGCTGAGCCCTGCCCTAACCACCTCCTCCTCAGCCCTGGCTGTGCTCAGGGGTCTCTGGGCAAGAGAGGGCAGACCTAGGGCAGGGCCGCAGCCCCAAGTGGGAGCTTCTGGACCGCGGCTCCAGGCCCTGACCACTGCACCCCCAACAGCTGGCGGACCTGAACAAGCGGCTGCCCCCTGAGGCCTGCCTGCCCCCAGCCAAGCCGGTGGGGCGGCCAACACGCTTTGAGCGGCAGCCAACTGTGCGGCCATCCATGCCCCACACCATCACACTGCAGCCGTCCTCCTTCCGCAACCTGCGTCTCCCCAAGCGGCTGCGTGTCATCTACTTCCTGGCCCGAACCCGCCTGGCACAGCGCCTCATCATGGTACCTGCCACCCCCACCCGCAGGCCCGCACTCACAGTCCTCTTGCCGTTTGCGTTTGTCTTGGGGGGGTGCTCCCCGGGCCCTCGTGGCCCCTGGAAGCCTAGCTTTGGGAAGCCTCCCCTTCTCCCCTCCTGCCCAGACCTTGTGGTTTC
This sequence comes from Bison bison bison, assembly GCF_000754665.1. NCBI lineage: Eukaryota > Metazoa > Chordata > Mammalia > Artiodactyla > Bovidae > Bison > Bison bison. Next base: position 664,734 of record NW_011495042.1, read on the forward strand.
TGGGGTGAGAAGCCTGTCTCTGGAGAAGCAGCTGGTGTCATCAGGGAGAGGAGTCTGCCCAGAGTGACCAGGACGGATGCTCTGGGATGGAACCAGGTGGTTCCCCAAGTCAGGGTTCACTGTGCAGGCAGCAGGAAATGCTGGCTGGGCAGACGGAAGAAGGAGCAAGGTTGGCTGAAGTGAGAGGGGAGCGGGGCTGAGGCCCTCTGAGGACTGAGACCCGTGGTGTCCCTGGAGCAGGTCAGGCAGCTGGTCCCTGCGGCTATGCTGACCATGGGGGCCCAAGCTGAGGGAGCGGTTAGGGTGGGAAAGTTCTGTATCAAACCCAGGGTGCCTCTCTCTATTTCGGCCAGGAGTCTCAAACCCGAGCATGGAAAGGGAGCTTGGTCCGTCCAGGGGGGCAGTTGGTCTTAGTCATAGAGGACTTGAGGTAGAAGGGAAGGACAGGTGGCCTGTGTCCTCTCTCTACCCCCTGGCCTGCCGCTTTCCAGCGTGAGGGCCGAGTGTACAGCGGGTGAAGGCTGCCCCTTCCTCCCTGGGGTCCTGCTGAGCCCCCACTCCCTGCTGCAGGCTGGCACGGTAGTGTGGATCGGCATCCTTGTGTACACGGACCCAGCTGGGCTGCGCACCTACCTGGCCGCCCAGGTAACGGAGCAGAGCCCGCTGGGCGAGGGTGCCCTGGCTCCTCTGCCTGTGCCCAGTGGCGTGCTGCCTGCCAGCCACCCGGATCCTGCCTTTTCCATCTTCCCGCCGGATGCCTCCAAGTTACCCGAGAACCAGACGTTGCCAGGGGAGCCGCCTGAGCCCGGGGGTCTCGCCGAGGGCGTCCATGACAGCCCGGCCCCAGAGGTCACCTGGGGGCCCGAGGACGAGGAGCTCTGGAGGAAACTGTCCTTCCGCCACTGGCCCACGCTCTTCAGCTATTACAACATCACACTGGCCAAGAGGTGGGTGGGCTGAGCTGGGTCCCCCCTCCCACCTGGTCGTGTCAGCTCACTGCCCCCAGAGCACCCCTTCCCTCAGGAGGGAGACCCGTGGGTTTGAATTCTGAATTTTCTTTCAAATAAAC
>NW_011495042.1:665902-666507 GCF_000754665.1 Bison bison bison
GTGCTCTCAGTAGCCACAACCCGAGTCCCTGGGCCCCGCTCTGTGAGGTCATAGGTCGCTGTCAGCTACTTAGCCAAAATGAGATCCACACCTCACTTCCCCCCACTCTGCCAGAATTGGTGACAGAGGGACAGTGATTGCTAGGGTGGTGGAGTCTGTGACAGGGCAAGGTTGGGGTGCCAGAGCTGGAGCGGGGGAGCCTACTGCTGGGAAGACTGTCTTGGGAGGATGTTCTTGGAGCTTGGCAGAGCAGGCCGAGTCCCATGGGGAGAGTAGAGGGGGCCCTGGGCAGCAGCAGGCCCTCCGAGGGCGTCTCCGCTGAGGCTGAGCGCTGCCCGGCTCAGGTACGTCAGCCTGCTGCCTGTCATCCCCGTCACGCTCCGCCTGAACCCGCGGGAGGCTCTGGAGGGCCGGCACCCTCAGGACGGCCGCAGCGCCTGGCCCCCGCCCCGGCCCGGGCAGGGTGGGCTCTGGGAGGCCGGCCCCAAGGGGCCAGGCACGGCGCAGGCGCACAGAGACCTCACCCTGTACAAGTAAGGCCCATGAGTCGGGGGTGGGGCGGCCGGCGGGGTCGGGGGGCCGGGGCAGGTCTCACCAGGCTCTGC
>NW_011495042.1:666655-667041 GCF_000754665.1 Bison bison bison
GCGGGGGGCCGAGCCGCGCCGCCGCCAGTGCCCATGTGCATGCCGCGCTCCCGCAGGACATCGAGTGTCTGGCCAGCGACGGGATGCTACTGGTGAGCTGTTGCCTGGCAGGCCACGTGTGTGTATGGGACGCGCAGACCGGAGACTGCCTCACCCGCATCCCGCACCCGGGGTAGGTGCTCCGCCCTGCCCTGCCCTAGCCCCTCCTTCTCCCAGGCCCCGCCCTCTCCCTCACCCAGTCTCCCCGCCCCTAGCAGGCAGCGGCGGGACAGCGGTGTTGGTAGCGGGCTGGAGACTCAGGAGACCTGGGAACGGCTGTCGGACGGCGGGAAGGGTGGCCCGGAGGAGCCCGGGGACCGCCCCCCGCTGCGGCACCGGCCTCGGGG
>NW_011495042.1:667578-672178 GCF_000754665.1 Bison bison bison
GCTCACAGCCTCTGGGCCCCCAGGTGTGGGACGCCATCGAGGGCACCCTGCGCTGCAGCAGTGAGGAAGTGTCATCAGGCATCACGGCCCTCGTTTTCCTGGACAAAAGGTGGGAGCGCTAGGAGGCCCGCCTCACCCCTAGACGCCCAGCTCTGCACACACTGAGGTCGAGCCCTGCTCCCCCTTCCCTGGTGTGACACAGCCCACACCTGTGAGTTGCAGGAAGTCTGCCTTGATGGGAGGTGACAACTCAAAAGGGTAAAGGTGGGGAGTGAAAGAAGGCCCTTCACCACTGACAGTCTTCCTCTCACCCTTTGAGGTGAGACTCGTCTAGGTAGCCGTCACTACTGACCCTTCTGGGTTTTCAGTTCCAGAAAAACGCATCTTTAGAACTACCACCTTGTAAAAACTCGCCTTCCCCTTTGATGCTGTAGACTCTTCTTGCTTGCCTCTTCATCATGCCTTTTGGCCAGGTGTTGCCAGCACACCATCACACCATCGCCTCCATGGTGGTGGTGGGGTGGGGGAGGTCCCAGCTACTCAGACTGGGCCCCCGCACCTCTGGGCTGATAGACCCAGGGCTCACCCACCCAAGTGCCTCTGGTGACCGCCTCAGCTGCCCATCATGCTGGCTGGCTCTTCCTTCCAGGTCCCTGAGCGTGTGTGGCCCAGCATCTGAGCTAGAGCGGAGCCTTGTTTTCTGCGGTGGGGACACCCCTCGCCCTGAGTTGTCAGTTTCTGGTGGCTTTCTGCTTAGGTCTCAGCTGACATCCTACTGTGTAGCCTGGCCAAGTTCACTGGGTTCCCCCGAGCTTGGAATTCTCCCCTACTGGTGGTTTTTTGACATTTTAGGGAAAGCCCACGTGTCTCAGCCTAGCTCTGCGTCCACGGCTCTGCCCTCTCCTTCCTCTGCCCCAGCTCTGCTGTGGACCATTCAGCTTTATGGGCTGAAAACTTGTGAACCCCACTCGCCCCAAGGCTTTGGGGCCACAGAGCACACACATCTTCATCTCTGCCCATCAGCCTGTGCCTAGGAATGCCAGGCGGTGGAGAGAATCCTTATTTCCTTGTGGAAACAGGAAACGGAGCAGGCAGTGCCTGTGTTGGAGCTGCCTTTCTGTCATAGGGCAGCAGTGCCTTCTGCGGCTCCTCACAGCCCTGCCTCAGCTCCTCTCACCTCCACTGAAGCCTCTCCTATGGCTCCAGGCTGTGGAGGGGGACTCCCCTCCCCCAGACTTTTAAATTTCCAGTCTTACTCATGTTCCCCAGGTACCACTTTACACTATCATCAGCTCACTTACTCTTCACGACCACCCGCCCCCACAAGGCGCACACGGTTGTTCCCAATTTCACACATGAAGTATCTGAGGCACAGAGGGTGGCACTGGGGTTGCAGGGCCCTCCTGCTCTGCACCTGGTCCCAGCACCTGTGCTTCCGTCTGGGCTGAGGTCTCTCGCGGCCTCACTGCTCCCCGGCCAGTGGGACGGGCCTGTCTAGGCCCGTGGCGCTCAGCCCCACGGCCAGGGGCTCTAAGGGCAAGCCCCCTGGCAGCCACTCTTGTCTTTCAGGATTGTGGCCGCCCGACTCAATGGCTCCCTCGATTTCTTCTCCTTGGAGACCCACACTGCCCTCAGCCCCCTGCAGTTCCGAGGTCAGCGACCTGGGCAGGCCAGGGGCCTCACCTAGTGGGTGGAGCGCGGGGGTCGCTGCAGGTGTCTTCTCCGAGGCCCCTCACCTGGCCTGTTGTCCCCAGGGGCCCCGGGGCGGGGCAGTTCCCCTGCCTCCCCCGCGTGCAGCAGCAGTGACAGGGTGGCTTGCCACCTGACCCACACCGTGCCCTGTGCACACCAGAAGCCCATCACAGCCCTGAAGGCCGCTGCCGGGCGCCTCGTGACTGGCAGCCAGGACCACACACTGAGAGTAAGTGTCGGCACCATCTCTTGGGCACGCGGTGGCCCAGCACAGGGGTCGGGGGAGGGCACCTGGGGTCAGTCAGAGAGAGGCTGGAGGTGTCTTGGATGAACTGTGGAAGGGAATTCCTGACCGAAATGTGATTTGGAAAAACCAAGAGAAGTCAGAGAAAAATGAAAATCACATAATCACACGTATTTGTGGAATCCAGAAAAATAGTACTGCTAAACCCATTTGCGGGGAAGGAATAGAGACGCAGACATAGAGGACAGAACTGTGGACACACCGGGGAAGGAGGTGGGGTGAGCTGGGAGAGTGGCACTGGCACCCAGCGCCGTGTGTGGAGCAGCTAGTCGGGGGGAGCTGCTGTGCGACACAGCGTGCGCAGCCGCACGCTGAGACCACCAGGGGCGGGGTGGACAGCAGGAGGTGTGGGGGACACAAAGGAGGGGACATGTGAGTACTCACAGCTGATTCACACACAGCAGAGACCAGCACAGTATTGTAAAGCAGTTCTCCTCTAATTAAAATAAAACCCCAAGGAGCCCAGCACCTGAGGCCTGTTTCTGCCGCAGGTGTTCCGTCTGGAGGATTCGTGCTGCCTCTTCACCCTGCAGGGCCACTCGGGGGCCATCACGACCGTGTATATTGACCAGGTGAGGGCCGTGGGTGGGCTGTGGGGGCATTGAGCCAGACCCACCACGGCCTTGTTTCCGAGTCCTGGGAGCTGGTCCCCAGGGCCTCCGAGAGGCAGGCGAAGGTTCCCTCCCACCCGGGCACTGGGACACCTTGGGGACAGAGGTGGCACCAGTGACCAGGCCCCCACACCCACTCCTGCAGACCATGGTGCTGGCCAGCGGAGGCCAAGACGGGGCCATCTGCCTGTGGGACGTGCTGACTGGCAGCCGGGTCAGCCACATGTTCGCTCACCGTGGGGATGTCACCTCCCTCACCTGCACCACCTCGTGCGTCATCAGCAGTGGCCTGGACGACCTCATCAGCATCTGGGACCGCAGCACGGGCATCAAGCTCTACTCCATCCAGCAGGTAGGCGTGGGGGCCACGGGGCCTCTGGTTGTCGGGAAGGGCTCCAGACCCCGAGCCTGTCTTGTCCTTGTGTCCAGGACCTGGGCTGTGGCGCAAGCCTGGGTGTCATCTCAGACAACCTGCTGGTGACCGGCGGCCAGGGCTGTGTTTCCTTTTGGGACCTGAACTACGGGGACCTGTTACAGACAGTCTACCTGGGCAAGAACAGCGAGGCCCAGCCAGCCCGCCAGATCCTGGTGCTGGACAACGCTGCCATTGTCTGCAACTTTGGCAGCGAGCTCAGCCTGGTGTACGTGCCCTCTGTGCTGGAGAAGCTGGACTGAGGGTGGGCCTCCCCACCCCTCTGGCTGGGGCGCTCGGTTGGCAACGCATTGGACCTGGACGGGGGGAGTGCTGAGTCTTGGGAAAGCTGCTTCTGACTGTCCTGTCCTGCCTCATGACTGTAATATTAAATCTGTTTTTTTAAATGACATCAGCCAGAGGCCTTTTGAGCCACTTGTGTCTTCCCTTGGACGGGCTCTGCCATCACTCAGACCCTCCGGGTGCCTGAAGTGCAGCACTGGGTTAGACCTTGCTCAGCTCAGAGCGGCTCCTGCCAGGAGCCACGTGAAGTCAGGGCAGTTACAAAGTTGGGGCGGGGGGCGACCTGGCGCCAGCTCTAGACACTCCTTGCATAAGCAGGTCGGAGTGGCCTCCCAGGGGCAGCAACGGGCAGACACCGGCCACAGAACAGGTTTGTTTATTCGATAGCAAAGAGCTGAAAAACAGGTCCCACAGAGGAGCGGAGCCTGACCCAAGACCCGCTACCCCACAGAAGAGCGGGCCAAGGCAGGCAGGGCTGAAGGCAGCAGGAATGAGAGACGGGCCCAGGAGACGGTGTAGTGAGGACCAGGCGGGCACGCCCGGTCAGGTCTCGTTGAGTGTCCACCCGGTCAGGTCTTGTTGAGCGTCCAGAGCGGGTCCAGGAGGCTGAGGGGGTCGTCGGTGGGCCTCGCAGCCCGCAGCCCCTGCCCGTTGTGGGCCTGCAGGAAGTCCTGCTTGCTCATGCGCTGCTTACCCCGCAGGGAGCCGTCCAGGGAGAAGGCCTCAGGCGTGAGGGAGGCCAGCAGCTCCAAGGAGGAGGAGGGCGGCCCCAGGCTGGGGGCCTCAGGGACCGGCTGCTCCTCCTCAGGCTGGGGGGCCTCGGGCAAGGCGGAAGAAAGGGGGGGTGGGGAAGAGGAGGGGAGTTGGGTGGACTCTGGGAGGCTGGGAGGCGGCAGGCTGGGGGGCTCCACAGGGCCTGGCAGGCTGGCCACTGGGGAGTCCATGCCCCCAGGAGGCCGGATGCTGAGCTTGGCAATCGTGGCCTGGATGGAGCTGATGGGCACATCCCCGCCGAGGACCAGGTCCTGGGAGTCCTGAGGAAGGTGATTCTGGGGAGACAGGAGTGGGTGAAGAGGATGCATGAGGTGCTCAGAGCCCCCGGGAGGGGCCCCCCCTCACCTTCTGAGTGATGCCCGTGCCGGCCGTGGGCTTGCTGGGAGGGGGCACGCCATGGCGCTGTAGCACCTGCTCCACATGTCTCACCACTGCCTCGTGGCAGAACTTGAGGTGTAGCTGCGGGGGCACACGGCTGGTGGGCTGGGGGCCGTGCCCCGGGGG
>NW_011495042.1:672563-673645 GCF_000754665.1 Bison bison bison
TGAGCTGCCCGCCCCTACCTGCAGTGGACGACGACGGGCGTGTGCAGCGGGCGCTGATGCAGGCAGTGCGCGTGCACCTCCTGGATGAAGCGCAGCAGGTGGCTGGGGCTGTCAGGCAGGCCTCTGCCGGGGGATGGGGGGATGGGGGCTCTGAGCCAGACCCAGTCTGAGCCCACATCACCCCCCGACCACCACCCAGGGCGGCAGGCAGACGCACAGCTCGGGCCACGTTGGGAAGTGCAGGTGCACGAGGGAGCGCTTGAGGCTCTGGTCACGGAACTGCAGGCTCAGCACCCGCTCCACGTGCGTCTCGGTGGTGCGGACGCTGCTCAGGGCCAGGCTCAGGGCCCCGTGCACCATGGGCTGGCCCCGCTCGGTGGGGAAGTAGCGAGCCACCTTTTGCTGTGGCACAAACAGGTAGTTAGGGCTGGTGTTCCAGGGTCCCCACCGGGTGCCCGCCCAACCTCCCCCTCTCACCTTCTCCATCTCGGCCTCCGACACAAGCATGACAATGACCGACACTTTCTGCTCATGCACCATGAGCCAGAAGTCGGCCGCTGTGCCAGGCAGGGGGGCCTGGGTGGCCACCAGCGGGGGGCAGTAGGGTGAGAGCCCCTCCACGCGGCTGGCGTTGATGTAGTCGTCCTTGCCGGAGCGCAGCACCACGCGGTTGCTGTCATAGGGCATGACGTCCTGGTGCCGGTTCTTGAGCGAGTAGCAGCGGGCAATGGCGATGGAGCGGCCCCGGGCGTCGAGCTCCTGTGCGTCTTGTAGCTCCCGCCACACCGTGTCCAGGGCCCCCGCAGCTCCCAGCTGGCCCCGGAAGGTCTCCAGCTCCTGCCGCAACTGCTGCAGCCTCTCAGGGCGCTCATAGGGGTCCCGCTCTATCAGCCGCAGGGCCTGTGGCCGCCGGCCCTCAGCTGCGTCCACCTTCGTGGGCTGCAGCAGGGGCTGCCCACCCCCAGGAGGCTGAGGGCCTCCGTGCTGGCTCTCAGGGCTGGAGGACAGCAGGTCAGCAGCAGCAGTGCCTCGGCGCAGACAGGGGGGCGCTCTGCTGCAGGGGGCCGAGGGGGCACGGGGCC
>NW_011495042.1:673923-675478 GCF_000754665.1 Bison bison bison
CCCCAGGCTGAGGGGCGAAGGGGTAGGAGGCCTGGGCGGGCACCAGGCCTGGAGCCTGGGGTGGGAAGACATGTGGGTGCTGGAGTGGAAGGGGCTGGGGGGGAGGCTGGGGTGCCATCCTCGGGGCTGGAAAGCCTGCAGGCACCCCGGGAGGGAAGTGGTGCTGGGCTGGGGGTGCTGTGAGGGGCTGCTTGGGCCCCATTGGGTAGGTGTAGGGCAGGGGCAACGGCTGTGGTGGGGGGCCCGGGAAGCAGGCCTGGGGAGGGGCCGGGGCAGGGTTTGGCCGCGGGGCTGTGTGGCTGGAGATGGGGGCCTGGACACTATCTACGGTGGTGGTGGCTGGCCGAACCCCCACGACCAACTCGTGGCCTGAGAAGTGGGGAGGGGGCGCTGAGGGGAGGCCAGCGAGCGGAGGGGGTGGCCCCACCCCGCCATAGGGGCTGCTCACCATGCCGTGCTGGGGCGAAGACCGGGGCACGAGGCCCAGCTCTGGGGCATAGGCAGGGGCCGTGTAGAGAGCCGGTCCAGGGGCCACGGCCACCCCTGGGTGCCCCGGGGGCTGGGGGGCCCTGGGCTGCAGCATGTGGGTGGGACCTGCATAAGTACCAGGCGGTAAGGCGCCAGAGAGGTAGTGGGGTCCTGGGCCTGCAGAGCTGGGGAAGGGGCCAGGAGGGAAGTGGAGTGGGGCGGCAGCCCCCAGGAAGGGCTCTGGGGGCAGACTGCGTAGCTCCTCAGGCAGGTCCCCGGCCTCCATCGCCTCGCCCTCCTCCCTGCGGGGCAGCAGCGGTTTTGGCGCTGTGGGCCGTGGCGGCGGCTTCTTCTTGAGCTCCCTGTGGGGTGAGCGAGGGAGAAGGGGAGTCAGAGCCCCCTCAGCCCGGCCTGGCTCTGCAGCTGTGCCCGGGGTGTCCCCACACTCACCTGTCCAGGAGCTGCTGGCGTGTCGCCTCGCGGGCCTGGCAGGTGGACTGTGTGCGCTCCAGGAGAGCAGCCACTTTGCTCTCCAGGTCTGCGTAGAAGTCCTTCCCCTCCTGGGACTTCTTCATCAGATCCTCGTAGGCCTCGTAGGAGGCCACCAGGCTCTGCAGTGTGGAGTTCCACCTGGGGCAGAGGGCGGGAGGTGAGTCGCTGCAGGCCGGCTCCGGGGGGTGGGCCCAGGGCTGGGTACTGACTTCTGGTCCAGGTCGCCGAGCACGCGCCGCACGGCCGCGTACTGCACGTTGGCCTCAGTCAGGGCCCGGAGGACGTTGTCCTGGGCGGCCAGGTTCTGCTCCAGGTACACCCGCAGCTGGTCGTACTTCTTCAGCTGCTCCTCAAACAGCTTCTGTGGGGGTGTGGGGAGGACAGGCGCTCAGGGCCTTGCCGCTGAGGTGGGGTGCCAAGAGCCAGCCCGCCGCCCACGCCCGGCCCACCTTCATCTCTGAGTGGTCGGCCGTCACCAGCACCGCCGTGATGTCGTCTTTCTGGATGAGCTCTCGCAGCTGCTGCTCCAGGGACACACGCTGGTCCCGCATCTCCTGCACCTTGGCCAGGATGCGCTTCAGGTTCTGCAGCACCG
>NW_011495042.1:675578-676525 GCF_000754665.1 Bison bison bison
GCGGCAGCAGTGAGGCCGGAGCCCCCCCGCCCACCCGACCGCCCCGAGGGGGTAGGAGGCCTCCCCTGCGGTGAGGGCTGGCGAGGGCAGGGCGGCCCGCACCTGGTCCAGGGGGCCGCTGAGCAGCCGCAGGTTGCCAACGTGCAGGTTCATGGCGCGGTGCAGCTCGCTGTTGGTGAAGGAGGCCTTCTCGTGGACCTCCATGTATTTGGCCCACTCTCGCCTCACCTCTGCCAGCTCAGCCTTGGACGTGGCCGTGCTGGCCGCCGCCGGGCCCACCGCCTCCTGCAGCTTCTGTTCCAATGCCTCGTCCTCCTCCAGGAGGTCCCTGACGTCCTTTAGGGAGGCCTCCACGTCGGTGAACACCCCTGACAGCACTGTGCGTGGGCACAGAGGAGGGGGTCAGCTCCTGGGGCACAACTGCCCCGTCACACACGCGTGCAGCTCAGTGCGGGCTGAGCAGTGCAGCCCCAGGGCACGGGGGGTACTGTGCCCGGGGAGGTGGGAACCTCTGACCCTGCCCAGCAGGGGACAGCAGGTGACCTCCACCTGCTCTGTACTCACCCTGCATGGACTGGACGAGGTTCCTGACAGTGTCGGGGCGGACGCTGAGAGCCGCACACTTCTCCATGAGTTGGGGTGGGATGTGGTTGTAGGCGTCGAGGTTGTCTACTGTCTCAGGATCCAGCTGCAGGGAATCCATGAACTGGCTGTGGGGCAACAGGACCAGGTGGGTGTGGACTCAACCCCTCACGTGGAAGGAGCCCCCCCCACAAAATGAAGCAACGTCCAAGGTCCTAGCAGCACAACAGTGTCCCAGCCACCAGCACAAAACCTGCCCTAGGCACTGCTGGAAACGCACACGAGGCCCTGGGCAGGGAGGCTGAGCCAGGAGCCTGCTGTTCCATGGCCATTCACCACCCTGCTCCCTCGCTCCCTCCCTCCCT
>NW_011495042.1:676641-679089 GCF_000754665.1 Bison bison bison
GGCCTTCTCCTCACTGCAGGGAGGGGACAGACCAATTTGTTGGCAGCCCGTGTCTCTTGAGACATCCCAACTTGGGCTAACAGGGTTGTCTGTTCACTCGCCTGTACAGTGATGAGGCTTCATGCGCTGCCATTGGTACAAGTTTGGCAAAGATGTCAGGGCCCGTAACAGCAGGGTCTGTGGGGTTCACCGGCAAAGGCTTCACCAAGGGGGCACCTGGGAGGGAGAGGGAGAGAGTCCTGGAGACCAGGCCCACCCAACCTTAACTGCCTCCGTTGTGCGACATCTTCGCCCCCTACCCCATCCCAGGCTCCCCTCAGCTTCAGACCTTTCACAGGCTGAAGGGTGTCCAGCGCTGGGACGGCCTCGTGGTAGATGAAATCATTGTCCTTCTTGGCAGAATTGTACCTGGCATGGGAGGGGGGCAGTCTTGAGTGGTCAGCAGGGACCTAGGACCTCGCCCCTGCCATGTGGGCCCCTGCTCTCTGGCCCTGGTGGCTTCCTCCCAACGATGCAGGCAAAGAACCAGAGCCCCTCAAGGCCCAGAGACTCACTTTCCCCCAATGACGTCCATTGCGAAGCGCAGTGCGTCCTGCACGGTGTCGGGCTGGCCCTGTGCAGGGAGCGGAGCTCAGTACACCCACGGCCGGTGCCAGAACCCCCTTGGCCCGGCCAGGCTCTCCCCCATCATTACCTTGGCCAGCTTGATGGCTTCGTTGAGCTTGTCCAGGGCACTCTGGAAGTACGCAACCTGCAGGGGCCAGCAGAGCCTGGTCCAGCCTTCTGGTGGACCCTGCTCCTCCTGCCTCCCCGACCCAGCCTGTCTGACCAGCAGGTAGCCCAGAGGAGACAGGAGGCTGAGCGGCTGCCAACGCCAGCCAGCCAACAGCACCAAGATTAGTGTCTGCTTGCGGCTCTGCCCACAGTGCCCACCTCCAGGCAGCCACTCAGGGGAACCACCGCGCCTGTCCCCTGGGGTGGCAGAGACCGAGGGGTGAAGGACAGAGGGGACCACTCCCCACCGGGGATCCAACGGGGCTGGAACAGCCTGAGCACCCTCCTGACCCCAGCTCGCTCACCTGCTCCCCGAACTTCTGCTGCTCCTCCGCCTGCTTCCCCATGTGCAGCTGGACGGAAGACACAGCCCTGCTTACTGAGGGGGACACCCCAGCGCCGCCCCACCCCACCCCCACGCCCGCGGCGCCCTCACGTGGGCCACAGCTGCGAAGTAGTAGATCTTCATCTGGACCAGCTTCTTCCAGTCCTTCTGGATCCGGCCCAGCAGCGAGGCAGTGTCGGGGTTCTCCAACGCGCGGCAGGCCTCTTTGTAGTAATCCACCACCTGGGGGCCAGGATGGGCTCCAAGTTGGGGACTGGGAGGAGGCCAGGTCCGGCCCCAGTCCCTAGAGGGCCACAGTCCCCTGGGCCTACCTGTGCACTGATGCGCGCCACCAGGAAGCTCTTCCTGTTGTCCAGCATGGACTTCTCCAGGAGGCACTCCTGCGCCTGGCCCTGGAACGGTGGGTGCAGAGGCCCTCCTTCCTCACCGGGACAGACCGTGCACACCCCTCTCTGCCCAGCCTCCCCTCCAAGCAGCTCCTGACCCACCTGGGGCTCAGAGGGTCGCAGCCCAGGCCCCGGCTTGTCCCTCCCTGACCTGTGCGCCACCGTCCAGCCCTAGCGAGGGCGGCTCCTCACCAGCATGAGGTTGACGTTGAGAGTGAGGATCTGCCGGCTCATGTCCACGCTGTAGGCCTGGGGGAAGTGCTCCCTCAGATAGGAGAAGGCGCCGGCCGCACACTGGAAGTGGGTGCAGGAGACCTTCATGCCCTGGGGGGAGGGGCTGTCAGAAGTGGAGCCGCTCCAGGGGATGGGGTTCACTCTGGAGCTGACAGCATGCCACCCTGCTTCCTCACCTCCTCAGACACCCGCTTGTCCATGGCCCCCAGCATGGAGTGCAGTGCCCCTAGGGAGGCAAGGAACATGGGTCAGGGCTCAGCTGTGGCTCCTGCCCACGTTGGCGCCCAGGGTGAGGCGCGGGGTGGGCGGGGACCCAGTGGATCTGGGGGACGGAGCTCCAGCTCTGCGCCAGGCAGGGACCAGGGGAGAGAAGGGGCCCTCACAGGACTCTGCTCCCCAGGCTGAGGCTGCACCAGCAGGGGTGATGGCTAGGCCAGCCTTGGGCTCCTCCAGCCAGAAGCAAACCTGAGCCACCATGGGGTGGGGGGCGAGATGGGGTGTCCAGACAAAGAGGAGAGGCCAGCTCTGTGCCTGGAGCACAGCAGCAACTCCAAGAGCAGGCAGCCTAGCAGAGCTTCCCACCAGGGGGCTCCCTGCGGCCCAGGAGGCGGGCAGAGCTGACGGAGGCAGGACAGGGTCAGGATTCAGGTGTCTTCTGCTGAGAGGGGCAGGGCCGGGAGCGAGGGGGCCCCAGGGAAGGGGAGAGGC
>NW_011495042.1:679400-692232 GCF_000754665.1 Bison bison bison
CCCCAAGCAGCTCCCCATCCTCTACAGCAAGGAAACGGGGAGGGGGAGAGGGGCACCCTCCAGGCTCCCCTGGCTTTGCCCGCCCGCACTCACCAGGTGACAGAAACGGCGGCCTCCTGACCCGAGCCCATGGGGACCCGACTCTGCAGGTAGTGGAGCTGGCCCAGGTACTTGCGGAGGACACTGCAGCCCTCGAAGTCACGTGGGACACGGACGGCATTCTGCGGGAGGGTGAGAGGAGGCCGGCCATCATTTGGAGCGGAAGACGCGCCTGTGTGCCCACAAAGGCCCAGACGGACACGTCGGGGCTAGCGGACTGTGCAGCGTAAGAAACCAAAGGAAGGCAACAGCTACCTGCAGTCACTGCACAACCATCCCGCCAGACGCTTCCACCAAACCGGCTCCACTTTTCCATAAAACATGCCTTAAAATTTTTAATGTACTTAATGTTTGACCCATATTTCTGTATCTAAAAATATGAGCTACAATAGCCATGACAACTGAGGCCAAGGCTCTCTACTGACATGTCAACATGTCCATAACACGCTTACTGCTGGGGAGAAAGACGCATCTAAAAGATAAGCAACATAATTCACAGAAACAGAGCCAACTAGTTATACAAAGAGAAATCTACACAGTTCCATCTGAAGAGATGATCCCTGGGTAGGTTTCAGTAGTGCATCCTACTCTGTACATACATACAGGGACATCTTTGATTTTATTGGTAAGTAAACTCTCTCCTCAAATGTTAGAATGGTATAAAATATAAAGAATCAGGTTGCTATAACCTAAAGCAACACTGCTAATCAATCCACTATACATATATAAACTTTTTAAACAAAGAAATAGAAGAAGAAAGGCCTGCAGTATTCCCCTCGGGCCTCGGTGACCTGGGCTGCTGCCATCCTCACAGCCTGAGCAGGTTTGGGTCCCAGGGCTGGACTGTCCCAGGGCTGAGGGAGCTGGGGAGTCTGGGGCAGCCAGTCCGAGCCATCCTTGGATCTGTACTGCCTGGTCCCCTCTCCACAGGACCCCAAACTCCAGATCCAGGCCGGCCCTCCCACAGCTACTGCAAGTCTACAGTCTGCAGCCCACTTCCAGCCTCCTCCCTTAAAGTCCATCCACAGACCTTTGGCAGCACCCCCAACAAAGCACCTTTCTGGGGTTACGTTGACTGGTGGGTGAAGTGTGAGGAAGTAGTGAGGAAGTAGTGGAAGGGTGAGACGCAAGCCCTTGCATATTTCTCTGTGCACTTTGCACTCTAATTACAACCCAGGAACCCAACTCTCTCCTGAGACTCTGATTGCTCCAGTGACTAAAGCTGGGTCTGAAGAAATGCTGCCATCTTATGGCCGTTTCTGGTAACAACAACTGGAAAACCTGTGCTTAAGAACGCATAATACAAGGCCTGTGAGACTAAAAAAGACACGTATGCTCTAGAAATAGCGGTAGGTAAGAATTCGTTAGCAATGGCTTTCAAAAGCCAATTTCCAAAGTAAATCTTACTCATCCTTAGAAAGTAAAAATGCACATAAAAATACCTTCACCACTCCTAATTCTTAAGTGCAAATCAAAATGCCGATGAGGTATCATCTTTCAGTACTCAGCACAAAGTCTACAAACAGTTAAATGCTGGAGAAGCCATGGAGAAAAGGGAACCATCCTACACTGCTCTGGGAATGTAAACTTCTAAGAGCCACCATACTACAGATGCGGGTTCATGAACAGAAACAAGCGACCAACCCGTGCGGCAATCCACTCCTAGGAATGATGCAGCGAACACCATCCTTCAAAAGACATGGGAACCCCAAAGCTCACTGGGACACTGTTTACAACAGGCAAGGATGCAAGCGTCCAAAACCTACAGCCACACAGCGGACAAGCAGCCATAAAAAAGAATGCAGAGTGTCACTGGCAGCAACCTGGATGGATCTGGAGATGATAACACACAGTCAGTCAAATATGGAAAGAAAAACATTCTGTAATATCACAGATAAAGAACTGGATACAAACGAACTTGCCAAACACCTACTATTGACTTACTAAACAAATTTAGAGTCATAAAAGGAAAGCTGGAGAAGATGGAGATACAAACATTTTGAATAAGATATACATAATTATACATACATAATCTATGTATGCTTTATACTATCTATAAAGTATATATTATGTATACATATAACATTAAATATGCTCATCTATAAGATGAACAGAAAGGTCCAACTGAATAGTACATGGAAATCTGCTCACCACTCTGTGATGATGTATATGAAAATAGAATGGGAAAAGAACTGATACATGCATATGTGGATCATGTTCCCTTATCTCAAGCACATGCACAATTGTAAATGACTCAGAGAATAAAATTGCATTAAAACAAAAAAACCTGAACCAACTGCCTGCTCTGTTCCCCTGAGGCCTCGGTAGCCTACACTGGGTCCCACATCGCCCAACCTGGGCAGGTCAGGGTTCCCGGGTGGGAGTGCACTGGGTGTGAGGCACTGGGAAGTACATGCCAAAAACAGCAGCCCCTGCAGATGGAGAACCTGGTCCACTCTGGACAGCCCAGTAACTCCAGATCAGCACGGGGGAACCTACTCCAGAATGTGTAATAACAGCATGCGAAAAAAATAATCCAGGGGAAGAAAAACATGCATGTTATCGCACTACATCAATCAATCAGAGCTCAGGAAAAATAAACATTAAAAATATTCTCTATGCACTGATAAGTTTGAAATGAAATTTAAAATGAACAAAACAACAGAGTATAAAAATACTGGATAAACATGCAGCACAGCTTTACAATGTAATAATATCAGCTCCTGCCCACCCACAAAAAAAAAAAATTAATTTGGGCCACTGCTATCACCATACAGAGACCCACACACAACATTACCAAGTGAACGAAGAAACAGAAAGGGACCCATCACAGGGTAACCACAAGACGTGATGTCTCAAAACCAGTGACAGGACCTACGTGACGAAACGCATAGGCACGGGGATAGGAAGAGAGCGGGAAATTCAAAGGGTAGACACAGGTACAACCCTCAAGTAGGGAAAATACATTATCTGAAAAAAGACGCATGCTACAGCAACGGGCAACCTATTCTACACTGCGGAGTCACAACGTACAAAGGCAGTGAACGAGTGGAAAGTAAAAGACAGTTGCATATATCCGGCTACCTCATTTAGGTACACTTAACCAATAAAAAATATGTTTAAAATATTCTACGCATTGATCAGCTCCAAATGAAATACCAAATAAAGAACTAAATAACAGAAAGAGTCTACTACAAGGCCTTCAGGCCTCAGTGACAAGGTCTGGCTGTCGCGTGCCTGGGTCTGGGCAGCTCTGGAATCAAGGCGCGACCGCATGGCTGGCTGGGAGAGCTGGGGAGGACAAGTCAGCCAGTGAGCCTGCGATCTGCCCCTGGAGGGCCTGAACCCTCTGGACGGGACCACCAACTGCAGATCCAGCTGGGCCCTCAAGCACTTAAACCAAGCAGGCACTCCCAAAGGATGGTGGAACCTCTGAGCTGAAAGAGGACCTGCAGGCTGCCTCCTTGTGCTGGACGTTCCGCCTCCAGCCTGAGACTCGGCCCACCCGGGAACGACAGCACCTAAAGGCACCTTGATTCCACGGGGTGGGATGTGTCTTGAGGGTGAAAGGTGAGGGGAAAGGGACCACAGCCGTTCAGGGTTTTTCTGGGACATCCCCCTCTATTTGACAGCCCAGGAGCAGGACTCCTTAAGGCTTTCTGCCAGAGGAACCAGTCGGGCAAGAAAGGTGCTGCTGTCTTGTGGCTGTTCCCTGGAATAGCAGCTTGAAGACCTGTGTGTGCGTGTGTGCTGGGATTGTCAATGACACGTGCCCTCCAGAAATGTCCTGGGGTGGGTGATCGAAACAGAATTCAAAAAGAGGCCCACTTTCCAGAGCTCCTGCTCATGGGGTACAAATTGGACTCGGGCTCTTTTAAATGAAAACTGCCTCTGCATGGCTAATCAGCAGGGAAATTCACATCCGGCTCAGAATGTATATCAACAAAAAGTCTACTGACTAAAACCGGGAGAGAGCAGGGAGAAAATGGAAGGCCCCAAAGATGTGGAGAGAAACGGAAACTGGCAGCAGGCGCTATGAAAACCCGGAAGGAGGGTCCCCAAGGGCGGAACTTGACATCCGTTTCCATGATCTGGCAGGCCCACATGAGGCTGGATATCAAGGGGACAACCATTGATCAAACACACCCATGGATGGTGTCCTTTCCTGAAGCAATAGTACGAATAATGGGACATAGGAGAAAGCAAAATTTCCAAGCACAAGAGCCTGGAAAAACAAATTAGTACAGCTTTACAGTGTAATATCAGCCCCAACACCCCTTCCCCCCAAAAATGAAATTGGGCCACCCATGAACACCACCACCTAAGCACCTTGATTCCAGGGGCTGGGAGGTGTCTGGAGGGTTAAAGGTGAGGAGAAAGAAGCAAGGGACCCCAGCCCTTCAGTGTTTTTTTTTGGGACATCCCCCTCTATTTGACAGCCCAGGAGCAGGACTTTCTCCAAGGTTCCCGTTGCCAGAGTCACCAGTTGGGCAGGAAAAGTGCTGCCATCTTGTGGCCATTTCCTATAACAGCAGCTTGAAACCCGGTGCTTTGGAACACACTCAGGATTCATTTTCAAGGCTTGCCGGGCTCTCAATGACATGTGCCCTCCAGAAATGTCCTGGGGTGGGTAATCAAAACAGAATTCAAAAAGGGGCCCACTTTCCAGAGCTCCCGTTCACCAGGTACAAACTGGACTGGGACTCTCTTAAACGACAGCCTAGGAACACTGCCTCTGCATCGCTAATCAGCAGGAAAATTCACATGAAAACTGCAACGGGGTACCTCCTCGCCCGCTCAGAATGGACATCAACAAAAAGACCGCTGACAGTAAAACTGGGACAGAGCAGGGAGGAAACAGAAGGCCCCAAAGATGTGGGAAGAAACGGAAACTGGCAGCAGGCACTATGAAGACCCAGAAGGAGGGTCCCCAAGGGCGGAACTTGACATCCGTTTCCATGATCCGGCACGGCCACATGAGGCTGGATATCAAGGGGACAACCATTGATCAAACAGACCCACGGATGGTGTCCTTTCCTGAAGCAACAGAATAACTGAGACATGAGCAGAAGCAAAGTTTCCAAGCATAGGGGCTGCAGGAAAGAAGCATGCGGCAGAGCTTTACAGTGTAAGAGGATCGGCCCGGCCCAGAGTGAGACGGCGCCACTGGCCACACAGACCAAGACAGAACGCCACAAAGCGACCAAGACGGAGAAGGGGCCGTCCAGACGACCGCAAGAGGCGACGCCGGAAACTGATACGCAGGAGCTTTGTGGCAAAGGGCGCCGATTGTCACTCATAGAAAACGAGCTTATTTTACCAGAGATAGACCTAGAGGAAATGAGGGATATATTCAAAGGGTAAGACATAGCTACACACACTCAACTAAGGAAAACAGACCACTGGAAAATACCTGTGCTACGCCGTAGCGCAACCTACTGTGCACTCTGCAATCATAACTTACAAAGGCAAATTGTGGGTCGGGAAAAAGGTACATTTATTTATTCAGTTAAGTCAGTCCCATTCAGCTAGTCAAAATAAACATCAATCCAGGAGATCAAACTAGTGAATCCTATTGGAAATCAACCCTGAATACTCACTGGAAATACTGCTGCTGACATTGAATCTAAAAATCTGGCCACCTGATACAAACAGCCGACTCACTGCAAATGCTCTGATGCTGGGAAAGACTGAGGGCAGAAAGACAAGGACTCAGAGAGCAGGAGACGGCTGAACGGCATTATCGACTCAATGGACGTGAGTTTGAGCATCCTTCAGCAGACAGTGAAAGACACGGAAGCCTGCCGCAATGCAATCCATGAGGGCCCAAAGACTTGGATACGACTGAGCAATGACAACAGTTTATATATTTTCCATCATTTTGCTTTTACAGAGGAAAAATGATTGAATTTAAATAAGAACAGTTTTATCTCCCAATCAAACCAATTTTGTTCACACCTGTGTAAAAACACTGTCTTCCTACCTGTCTGAGCAACTCCAGTTTCTTCAGTTCCTCATTGTAGGCTTCTGGATTCTCTCCATAATTCTTCAGGACAAACTAGAGAGAGAGAGAGAGAGAGAGAGAGGGAGAGAGGGAAGGCTGTGAACCAGGCACAGAGCATCCTTCCTGCTCCCGCTTCTGCCCTCGGAATCCCCCGCAAGCACCAGCCATGGCTCAGGATGGAGTCCAGACCCTCTACCACCATCTCATCTCCTGCCCCACTGGGAACTCGGCCTCCGTAGCAAGGCAGCGCTAAGACACTTTCTGGGGCACCCTCCTTTTTTGAGCAAAATGGAAAATACGCCTGCACAACGTGGCTGGAATCCCCTGGCTGGCCCTCACCATGCTGCCGTCCTCCCTACCAAACCCAGAACTGGGCCAGCTCAGGAAGCCGGGGAACTCAGTCGGCTGAAGTGGGATCCTACTGAGCATTTGTAAACTGGCCACAACTTCAAGCCTCCCTTGTGTCTGGGACCCTGCTGGGGCCCGGGATCACCATCGTAATCCCAACCCGCCAGCAAATGTCAGAAAGAGAGTCACAGAAGAGTGGGTGTGCAAAGCTTTCCCTGCCAGCCCGCCCACCTGGGGAAGGGTCACCACAGAAATAAGCGTCCTCCTCGGCGAGGAAAGGCCTGTGGCGGTGTGATGGGAATGATCCGGGGGAAGGGAGATGGGGAGGTCACTCCGCACATCAGAGGCGGGGCTGGCACCCCCGCCCACGGCAGGGCTGACTCTCAAGACGGTGGGCACACTCGCCAGCCTGGAGGCGGGGCCTGGACCACCAAGACCAACACATCGTGGCAGCTCCACCACTCGTGCTGGGGGACCTGGCGTCTGGGTCTGCAGTCTGGGGGCCCAGATCCATCACTCCACATGCACTAAGGGCACGGACCCCCAACTCCCAAGGCTCCTTAAGGCCCCAGCCAAGGTCTGTGAGGCGGAGAAGGGAGGGGGTGGCCTGCGCTGTCCAGCGGCGGCCCACCCGTCTCCCGGGCCCGTTCCAGGGACTGTACACGTGGCCACGCGGTGAGCCCATGGGAGCCTGGGAGGCCGTGTCACCTCGTTAGCTGCCTGGCAGGGAAGCGAGAGGAGGGGCAGGCAGAGGGAAGCGAGTCCTGAGCTTCCTTCAGCTCCAGATCTCTGAGCCCGACCCTCTTCCACTGGTTTTACCTCCTGCCAGTTCACTATCCCCGTCCACCTCTGGCCCGGACTCCCCACCCCTTCAATCCACCCCTCATCCAGTGGTCAGATTTGTCTTTCTAACATGACTCCAGTGTTATTCCTGACTTTATATCCTTCTGAAACATACACACTCCTGGGGGGGGAAAAAATAAAGCCCAGCTTGCTTTTCTCAGGACAGTGAGATTATGGGGAAAGAGCTGTAATATAAAGGGTGGGGGGAAGTAATCCGAGAAGAATGTGCACAACAGTGCTTCCCCAAACCTCCGGGGCCAAATCTCATCTTCACAGTCAGCTCCCAACAGCCTTCAGCTCCCAGGGACACCCAGCCAACAGTACTCTGCAATGACCGCTCTCAGCTCTCAATGCTTGTCCACACGTTGCCCCCACCACCTTCTCTGCTAAGGCTCAGCTAAAATACCACTTCCCATAGCACCAGCGGCTGCTCTCCCCACATTGAGAAAGTGTGCCTCCCAGCAGCGTCACATCAGCGACCACCCCCACCCCAAATAACGAGTCTATCGGGAATGGCAGGGGCCTGATTCAATGTGTTCGATCCTCAGCAAATGGCTGCCTTTACAGGAAATGCACAGGATGGATGAACAGACTGAGTAATACCAAAGAAGACACTCAGAAAAATTGAGACGATGTAACAATTTACCCAACACTTATCTCAGTCTCTTTGAAAAACAAGTATCATTTAGGGGGCTAGAGGGCAGGACACTATTGTAGATTAAAAGAGATTAAAAAAAAAAGAACAATGACCCTATGAAAACCATGATTGGATCTGAGTTTAGAAAAAAAAAACAGTTATAAAGGATGTCTGGGGATAACAGGTGAAATTTAAATATAAAACATAGTAGAAAATGTTTGTGGATTTTCTAAGGTGTGATGATAACAGTATAGTTATACAGGAGAAAATCCTCTTAGGACCTGCTGAGATGGGCACAGCTTACTTGCAAAGGTCCATGGGATGTACGTGTGTGTGTGTTTACAGACAGAACACACATACGGTGCAAGTGAGCTATTACCACTGCTCTTGTCTACTCGCTAAGTCATGTCCAGCTCTTTTCTGCATGACCCCATGGACTGTAGCCCATCAGGCTCCTCTGTCCATGGGATTTTTCAGCCAAGAATACTGCAGTGGGTTGCCACTTCTCCAGGGATCAAACTCGCTTCTCCTGCGTTGGCAGGCGGATTCTCTACCACTGAGCCACCAGGGAAGCCCAACTATCAAAATTAAGTAGATAGAGTTTGGGTGAGCACTGCATTATTCCTTCGACTTTTCTGTATGTCTGAAATCTGGAAAACAAATGTCTTAAGAGCTGCTGAGGGAACTCCTGGGTGGTCCAGCGGTTAGGACTTGGCACTCTCACTGCTGTGGCCTGGGTTCAAGCCCTGATCAGGGAGCTGAGATCTCACACGCCAAGCAATGTGGCCAAAAAAAAAAAAAAAAAAAAAAGAGTTGCTGAGCTAAATGATACCTAAAAAAATACTTTCTTTACATCATCATTTCTCAGCCTCTTGTTGGATCCTTTGAGAACATGATAAAAGCCACGAAACAATCTCCCTACAAATATTCATCTATGCATAAACACAAGAATTTGCCAACATGTTCAGGGGGTTTACAGACATGCTGAAGCCCGTTTATGGGCTCTTGGTTTATAATCCTCGCTGTGATCTAGCCAATCCCTCACCCCGCCCGTCCCCCAATTCACAGACATAAAATGTGACCTGAGCTACAGGGTAAAACTTGACTATCTAAATGGGAACATGTTCTTTCTCTGATTAACTCCCTTCTCACAGGAGGCTTCTGTTTGTCACCCCAAGGCGACAGTAAAAGTGGAGCCCAGAGGCCCTGTGGGATAAAGGCCGAAGGGATCTGAGTGACATCCGAGAGTCCCAGAAACAGGGCTTCAGCTGCCATCGCTGGGAACACCTGTCCCTGCGGTCACGCAGTGGGGAAGGGGTGAGAGATGATGCCTCTGACCGCAGCAAACTGTCCCTGAAGGAGGCTGTCTACCTGTCTTATTCCTCCTCCAAGATCTGCAGCAAACACAGAGCTCCCACCCACGGGCCAGACACTCGCCCAGTGCCTAGGAAGTCACTCAGCCCTAATAACAACCCAAAGAGGTAGACAGCATTGTCGCCACCATTTGACAGCTGAGGACACTGAGGCAAGGAAGGTGAGACACTCGCCAAGGTCACAGCATTAACCACCGACAGAGCACCGATGCGAAGCCCGGCGTTTGGGCTCCAGAGCCCATATTCTTGACCACACATCAGACCGATCCATTTCTATTTTTTAAATACAGTTCTCATAAAACACCAAAAAAATGGGAAGTGAAAACGAATCTCCGGCCACAAGGTGAGTCAATGGAGCCGAGAGGTGATTTTTTAAACTCTGACGAAATCCTCTATGGCTTGATCACTCACTCCCCCTACTACACAGAGATAAGAGGCGGATGAAGGTTCAAGAGTAAAGGACAGAGACCATCTCTCGGACAGTGTCCCTACAGCACAGACTTCTGCAGGGCGAGAAACAAGGTCTGGTCAGGACGTGAGGGTCGCCATAGAGCCTGAGAAGGCAGGCCCTGCAGCAGGCAGAGCCTGGACCTCAGCAACACGGATTCGGAGTAAGATACAAGAAGGCACCGCCAGGACCCCAGCGCACCCACACAAACGACAGCCAGCTGGGGCTGAGGGCCAGGGGCCCCCAAGCCAAGCCAGGCTTTAGAGAAGCTGGGGTTCTTTTTTCCTGAGCGAACAATGAGACCTGTGAACAGTTTCATGTTGAAAGCATGTCCAGGGTTCAGAGCCACTGGGAGGAAAAAGCAGGGAAAGAAGTTATAAGTTAAAAATACACAGGCTGGAAAGACTTTTTCCAAAGAGAAACACCAAAACACAGCAAGTCCTGGCTGTGCCCTTAGGTTGCTATGAGGCCAGGGCTTGGCTTTTCACCTGTAATATGGTGTTCATAGTAGCTGCTTTTGAATTGTGGTGAAGACTCTTGTGAGTTCCCTGGACAGCAAGGAGATCAAACCAGTCAATCCCAAATATTCATTGGAGGGACTGATGCTGAAGCTCCAATACTTTGGCCACTCGATGTGAAGAGTTGACACTGGAAAAGACCCTGATGCTGGGAAAGACTGAGGGCAGGAGGAGAAGGGGCAACAGTGAGAAGGTTGGATGGCATCACCAACTCAGTGGACATGAGTTTGAGCAAGCTCTGGGAGATAGTGAAGGATGGGGAAGCCTGGCGTGCTGCAGTCCATGGGGTCACAAAGAGCTGAACAAGACTTACCGGCTGAACAAGGACAATTACCTGCTATGTCTAACTCACAGACTGTCATAGGACTTGAGCTATTTCCTAAACAGAGAAAGAGGATGCTAAGCTGAAAGTAATGTTTACAATACGCCAAGGCCTGTACTAGGGACTCAAATGCATTATCTCATTTTTTTTTAAGTATATCTTGTTTTTCTCTCTTTATTTATTTTATTTTTGGCTGCCCTAGGTCTTTGCTGCTGTGCTCCGGCTTTTTGCAGTTGCTCCGAGCGGAGGCTACTCTGCTGCAACGCGTAGGCTTCTCCTTGCGGCGGCGTCTCTTGATGCAGAGGACAGGCTCTGGGCCCAGGGCTTCAGGAGTTGCGCCACGTGGGCCCTAGAGCGCAGGCTCAGTAGCTGTGGCACATGGGCTTAGCTGTCCCAAAGCATGTGGAATCTTCCTGCACCGCAGATCAGACCCATGTCCCCTGCATTGGCAGGCAGATTCTTAACCACTGGACCAGCAGCAAAGCCCCTGCGTTAACTCTTGATGCCCATAAGCTTATAAGGTGTAGGATTAGTCCTGTTACAGGTGAGAAAAATGAGGCCCAGATTAGTGAGGTAATCATCTGTAACAGCTGAAGTCACTCAGCTAGTAAGTCGAAAAGGTGGGACTTAAACCAAAGTCTGCCTGATTCCAGTGTCTATACTATTTCTGTGACTTTACTCTGCCCTTTTACCAAGCAACCAATGGCCCAGAATTCTGTAGGCAGATGAAAGTGAAAGTCGCTCAGTCATGTCCGACTCTGTGTGACCCCATGAATTATACAGTCCCTGGAATTCTCCAGTCCAGAATACTGGAGTGGGTAGCCTTTCCCCTCTCCAGGGGATCTTCCCAACCCAGGGATGGAACCCAGGTCCCCCGTACTGCAGGCAGATTCTTCACCAGCTGAGCCACCAGGGGTAGATGAGATCACCAGATCCTGCCATTCTTTTGCAGGTTAGAAAAATGGGAGAGAGAGATCAGCAACAACGGCAGTTCTAGAACTCTGAGCCAAACTTCCTAATTCTTGACCCAGGGTCAAGATTTTGTCTCACTTTCTCTAATACTAACAAGGTCTCCTTCCTCTATGTATTCTTTTTACCCTCTGTGGGTGATGGGAGTGTTTAGCGTCTGTTCTGAATTTGATATACATCTTGGAATTAAAACAGTAGATGGAAAGGAGACCAAACTTTGGCGAAGAAGTAAAATTTTGGAACTTTAGATCAATTAACCTAATTTCTGGGAAGTCTCCATTGGAGCCTGGGGTTTGATCCCTGGTCAGGGAACTAAGATCCCATAAGCTGGGAAGCTCGGCCAAAGTTGTTTTTTTTTTTTTAATCTAACTTTCTGCTTTTACAAATGAGGAAAAAGATGCTCAAAGAGATTAAATGATGGACTCAAAGGAATACAAACTGTTAGTGTCTGAAGGAAGGCAGTGGCAGTGTGAACAGAGAAAGGGAGACCTTCTTGGAAAACTTCTTCCCCAACCCATTTTCTTTCTTTCTTTTTCCCCACCACCTTACTCAGTGGGGCACTGTCAAGATTCTGGCAGCAGCTACATTAAAACCACAAGGAAGTCAACCTGCAGCGGCCTCCTGGTTGTTCCTTTTCACTT
The DNA here is from genome assembly GCF_000754665.1 of Bison bison bison. Lineage (NCBI taxonomy): Eukaryota > Metazoa > Chordata > Mammalia > Artiodactyla > Bovidae > Bison > Bison bison. The sequence goes on from NW_011495042.1 coordinate 691,603, forward strand.
CTGCTCTGTCTTTCCATGGTACCAGACGGTCCTTCCCAAGGCAGATGTCTCACAGGGTACCTGATGCCCAGTCGACACACCTGACCTCCCAACAGCGGTCCCTTGCCTCCCTCAACGCCAAAACTGCCTGTCTCTTCCATCCAACTGAAGAGTCAACAAAGGACTGCTAGCGTTGCTCTGGCAGCTACAATACTATTTATCCCCTCTGTGCAGTCGCGAAAGCAGTTACGCTCCCCTAAACGACAGAGTTGTATCTTTCGGTCCAAAGGGGCTCCAGATTACGGGTCTTCTTCTGAGACCAGACAGAATTGCACCAAGTGTTAGAGCGACTCCAATCGCAGAGATCAGGCTGGCCGGGGCCTTAAAACACATCCTGAGCCATCCTCGGCGTCCGTCCCAGTCCGGTCGTAGACGGACAGCACGAGGGCCAGGCACAGCCTTTCCACCAGACGGTTAAAGGCCACCCACCGATCCCCCAGGGCGGTGCTGGCGTGGATGAGGGGAGGAGCAGAACTAGGTCCAAAGCGTCACACCGAGGAAGTGAGGTGCCTCGGCGGGGATCGCGGATGGCCGGGGAAGGAATCGGAAAGCAGGTTCCGATCAGACAGCGGGGGCTACCCGGGGCTGGTG
>NW_011495042.1:692332-695352 GCF_000754665.1 Bison bison bison
AAGCTCTGCGAGCGCGCAGGGGTCAGACAGGGTGCGATGGGGGGTGCGCCAGACGAAGGAAAGCCAGCGGAGGCCCCTCCTGGCCTCACCCGACCCTGCGACAGGGCCTGGGGAGATGATAGACGCGCAGGGGGCGTCTCGAGCCGGCGGACGGAGAGACGCGGGAGAAGAGGGGCGGGGGCGGGGAGGAGGAGCTGCCCTCACCTTCTTTACGGCTGGCTGAAAGTGGAAGTCACCGGCCTCTTTCAGGTCCAGCCAGATCATGGGCATGCGGGGCACGGCCTCCATGGCCGCAGGCACCCGCCGGCCCCCCGGCCGCTCCCCAAGCTTTCTCAGCTGCAGGCTCAGCCACGCACCCCGCCCCTCCACGCCGGAAGTCACTTGTCACGCGGGGATGAAAAAAATGCCCCTACTGCCTGCTGGGAGAGGCGGTCCCCTCCCGTGCAGCCTTTTGCGCAGGCTCATTTTCCGGTGCGCATGCTCAGTTTCTTGCACGCGGGCACGTGTAGAGGGCAAACCTCCAGCCCGAGGCGAAAGGGTTTCTGGGAGTCGTAGTCTATCTGCATCTAATTGCTAAGCAGGGAGGTAACTGGTTTCTTCTTCCTGGCCAAAGTAGACCGCAGGGACCTGGCTCGGGCTCCAGGCGCTCCCCACTCAGGGGAAGGACATTAGAGAAGGTAGCCATAGACTTGTAGACCCTAAGTAGTGTCGAGGGCCTTGGTAGATGTGGTCAGATGCTATGGTAGAGATAACGTGGTGGCAGGCCACCCCCAGAAGTGACTTAAAAACAGCCTTGGAGTAGGGGCTGCCTGGCCAAGGAGACAGGGCTAAGAAGCAAGCAAGGCGTTTCACCCCAGGTGTAGAGCTTTGGAACAGAGGAGTGACTGGTTGGAGACTGGCACGCTCGGCTGAGCCTGTAAGACCAGGCACTGCCTAAGAGACGTCCAAGTCCGTTTTTGATGATGGGGAGAGAACTGGTAAATGAAGTGTAAAGCGGAAGGGGAAAAAGAGAGAGAGGCCTAGAGCGATGGGGGTGGGGATGACTATATACAGCCACGCGAATACTTTTCAGTCTGGAAGGGGACCAGGGAGCAGAGAACAGTTATTAGCTCTGAAGAGATGACCTGTAGAGCAAGGATTTTAAAATTATGTGTATATTACCTAGCTTTAAAAACACATAAAATGGAGAATGGTTTGTTAGGGCAAAAGTAGAAGCAAGGAAATGAGCGAGGAACCTTTTGTAGTCTTGCAGGAGACAAATGTTGTCCGGTTGGGGCAAAGGGAAATGAAACACGGGTAGGTTTGAGAAATGTTTGGGGGGAAAAAAGTGGCAGAATTTGGCATGAATGGATGTAGGAGATTGAGAATATAAAAGATTATTTCCAAGTTTCTAGCCAGTATATACCTGGGTGGCTCCACAGCTGTTTTCTGACATGGTAAAACAGGGAGGAAGAGGTTTGGAAGAGAAGAACAAGGGTTCAGGACTGTCTGTGTTGAGCTGGATATAGATTCCCTTAAGTCGTTCAAGAGAAGATGTGGAGGAGACCATGGCTCAAAAGAGAGGGTTCACTCACAACCAAGGGCCCAGGTCCCCTTTGCAATCCAGGATCTACCTTCATGCCAGCTGGAGTTAGAGCAAAAGAAAATGCAAGTACACAAATGTTCGCAGCAGCATTATTTATAATATCCAGGAGGTAAAAATAAATCAATAGATGAATGGGTAAGGGAGATGTGGTACAGCATACACTGGACTGTGTCCTTCTGCCTCAGAAAGGAAGGACATTCTGATACATGCTCAACATAAATGAACTCTGAAGACACGATGCCAGTGACGTAAGCCAGACACCAAAGAACAAATACTGTGTTAGATTCTGTGTTAGTCCCTCAGTCACGTCCAACTCTGCCACTCCGTGGACTGTAACCCACCAGGCTCCTCTGCCCATGGGGATTCTCCAGGCAAGAATACTGGAGCGGTTGCCATTCCCTTCTCCAGGGGAATCTTCCCAATCCAGGGATTGAACCTGGCTCTCCTTCGTTGCAGGAGGATTCTTTAACATCTGAGCTGATTCCACCTAAATCAGTTAAGAGTAGTCAAATTTGTAAGAATAAAAAGTAGAATGGTGACTTCTCAGGGACTGGAAGGAGGATGGAATGGGGAATTAGTATTCAGTGGGCACAGAGTTACAGGGTGGGATGATGAGAAAATTCTGGAGACAGATGACTGCACAACCATGTGAATGTATTAATACCTAATGCCACTGACCTGTGCACTTAAAAATGGTTAAAATGGAATTTTTTTAATGTAAGATCTTGCAGGTAATTTTTTTTTTTAAGGAAAAAGAAAATTTTACCAGCATCTTAAAAAGCTTGTTTCTGGAGGACCATCTTGGGACCACCTGCTCAGAGGTGGAAAAACAGACTACGGTGTCAGCACGGCTGGTTTGTCCTGAACCCTTGCTTCTTGGTTTGTAGGTGGATGTCTTCTGCCTGTGTCTTCACGTGGTCTTCCTTCTGTGCATGTCTCTGTTGTAATCTCCTCTTATAAGGACCCCAGCCACCTTGGATTAGGGTCCACCCTCATGACCTCGGGTTCATTTAATTATCTCTTTAAAGATTCCATTTCCAAATACAGTCAGCCTCTGAGGTACTGGGGGCTAGTACTTCAGCATATGAATTTTGAGGGACATAATTCGACCCATAACACATGGTCTCAGTGACATGAAGGGCAGTTAGCATGAGAGGCATCAAAGAGGCACCAAGGGGTGAAGGGGCATGGAATACTGAGGCACTGGGGTGAGGATGGCTCACTGGAAGCGATACAGTCGTGCCCGACTCTGTGCGACCCCAAACACGGCAGTCCACCAGGCTCCTCTGTCCCTGGGATTCTCCAGGCAGGAATACTGGAGTGGGTTGCCATTTCCTTCTCCAACGCATGCACGCATGCGAAGTCACTTCAGTCGTGTCCGACTCTGTGCGACCCTATGGACAGCAGCCCACCAGGCTCCTCTGTCCACGGGATT
>NW_011495042.1:695452-708773 GCF_000754665.1 Bison bison bison
CACAGAGATGGGCAGCATTGAGCTTCCCTGGTGGCTCAGAGGTGAAAGCGTCTGCCTCCAATGCAGGAGACCCAGGTTAGATCCCTGGGTCAGGAAGAGCCCCTGGAGAAGGAAATGGTAACCCACTCCAGTATTTTTGCCTGGAGAATCCCGTGGACGAATCCCTGGAGAATCCCATGGACTGAGCGACTTCACTTTCTTTCTTTCAAGACTCACTTGTACTGCTGAAGGGTAGGTCCCGTCACTAGGGGGCAGCAAATACCCCATTCAGCCAAGGTAAACTGGCCTGTTCACCCCTCTCAAGACAACTATCTTGTCAGAATTGGAATGACCTCAAAGACAGACACCCTCCCCCATTTTATTAATGTGGATCCATTTTAATGATGCAGAAACTGAGGCCTGGGTTGGGGAGTGGACCACTCAAGTCTGCCAATAAGTGGATGAAGAGTGCAGGTTGGGCCTGGGTCTCCTCCCTTCTAGTTCATTTATTTAGCTAGTGTCCGTCCAATACCCACTGTGCCCTAGACACTGTTCTAGGCACTGCTGAATAAAACAAGCAAAGATGTCTGCCCTCATGAGATTACAGTCTAATGGGGGAGTTAGATATTAACACAATGAACAATATACAGTATATGAGATGGCAGTTAAAACAGGACACCATAAAGACAATGGAAAGACCATATCGAGACAAGATATCTGTGAGACATAAGCAAGAAAGAGGACCATCTACAATATATAAATCTCAAAAGTTCTCAGCCAAAAACTCATGGAAAGATGTCAGACCTCATCAGTAACCACGAGGATGGGACCCAAACTGCAGGGACAGTTCACTTTGTGCTCATGGGACAAATGAGCCTAATGGATGAGTATGTCAGTGTTGGTGAGGACGTGGAGCCACAGGACCTCTCACGCGCTGCAAACGAGGCTGGAAATTGGTGCCACTGCTACAGGAAACTGACATGATTTAGTCGTGTTGACGCTGTGAACAAAGACTGTCACCTGCCATTTCAGTAAATGAAGAATGTTGTGACCACAAAGCCATCAGCCACCACGGCCCCCTGCGTGCCCCGGGAGAGATTCAGGATGGAGAACAGCAGGACACTGGCCCTAAATAGCATGCTTATCAAAGGAAAGATTTCAACAAGCCCACCCTCTGGCATCTTCCCATGTAGAAAAGCTCTCAAAGCATTAACTTGAGATCTTTGTGTCCGTCTTTGTGATTAGCGGTAATCTTTGGATGGCGTGCATGCGTCTGTGTGTCTGTCGTGTCTGTCTCTTTGCAACCACGGACTGTAGCCCACTAGGCTCCTCTGCCCCTGAAGTTTTCCAGGCAGGAATACTGGAGTGAGTTGCCACTTCCAACTCCAGGGGAATCTTCCCAACCCAGGGATCGAACCCACGTTCTCTTTCATCTCCTGCATTGGCAGGAGGATTCTTTAATACTGTGCGACCTGGGAAGCCCTTGGATGGCCAACTGCACATTTTTTCCTCAGCAAAAAACAAACAAACAAACAAAAAACCTCATACATTCTGGCTCCTCCCTTACATCTTTAGAACAGTCCCTCCGAGCTGAGAGACTACATCGCAGGCTTAAGTCTTCAGTGAGGCTTCTGAATAAAACATAATTCTCAGCTTTTAGGTTGTTCCTTTTTTTTTTTTTCAGTTGACAACTCCCTATGTTTCGGTGCCCCAGCAATGGAATTTCTGGGTGTGTGAATACAGGGTATTCAGGACATCTGACCAACTCCTGCCCAGGGAACACCAGGAGGTGTGTCCAGAAAGAAGGGTCATAGCCACCAAACAGGAAACATGGAGTCCTCCCCTGGGGCCACCTTTCTTAGATGTGAATCCAGAATCACTGCATTACAGGTGGGGAGACTGAGGCAAGGAGAGGGGAAAGAGGCTGCCCCAAACACCATGGAGCCTCTGAGGGAAGGTCAGAGGAGAGGCCTGGTGTGGCCAGGGAAGGGAGAGAAGAAAGGTGAAGGGAAGATGGGAGGTCTCCCGGTCTCAGACCTGGCAGCCTAGAGGCCAGAGGCAGAAGAATCGCACTGTGTCTCTTCTGTCTCAGCCAACATCCGTGTTCCTGGCGTTCGGGGAGGGGACACCGAGGTGGCCCCCCACTCCCCTGGTTCAGAAAGAGCAGCGAAGAAGTAGATGCTCCTCCCTCCAGAGTGTCCAGAGCCCTCCAGGAATTGGTTACTTTCTCCCTATAGAAAAGGTTCCAACAAGACAGGTTTGCAAATATGAAGAAGGTTGGGGATCTCTGAGGCCCAGTCACGAAACCGAACCTCTCCCGAGTGCCAAGTTACTTGGCCAGCAGATGGCAGCAAGGCCACAGGGTTGTAACGACGCAGCTGCACTCCTGGGAGTCACTGACGGCACCAAAGCCCCGTGGATTGGGAATTAGGGACGTGTTTTGTTTTGCTCAGAACCAGGTTTACTTCTTGGGGTGCCTGTGAGTGGAAGGAGGGCAACGGGGGATTTGTTCCTCCCCTGCCGAGGACGGATGTCCTCATTCAGGCGTTGCCAGGGAGCGCCTCAGGGTAGATAGGGCCTTCGGGATGCCCCAGACACACCCTCCTGACTGCATGGTGCCAGGCTGTGAGTGGCAGCACCGCCACATGGGGCAGAACTTTGAGACACTCTGGCCTTGGCAGTGAGAGCCTGGAGGCTGGGTGGCACCCCCTGGCGGGGGGTAGAGCAGGGTAGGGGGTACAAACCTGCCGGCTCAGGACTGAGGTCACCCTGTGGGACTGAGGCCACAGTCTTCCCAGAAGTCTCTGTGTCTCTGGGGCAGCTTATATCCAGAGTGCTGGTTCCAGAACATCAGATGTGTGTCCCCGGGGGACCAAGGTGGCCACAGCAACTTTCTCCACACGCTATTGGACTTGCACAGGTCACTTGGGCAAGGGCTAAGAGTTTCTGAAATCTGTGTCCCCTTCCTGACCACCCTGTTACAGCAAGGAGAAAGCTGAGGCCCGTGAAGGGCAGAGCTTGCCCAATATCCCACCAGGCTTCTTTCTTCATTATTTAAGACCTTGTGAAGGCTTTTTGCTCCAAACATTTCAAGGAGGCATGGAAGCCATGGGGTCATTCAGGAGGAATCGAGGGTCTCAGCTGTCTGTGGTTCTGGCCAGTAGAATGTGCAGTGGAAACGGTCACTCAAATGGGATCTCGTACCTCCAGCAGGTGGAAGACATTTCCCTGGAGTGTCCACTTCCTGCTCCCTGCACCCCCAACTGCCCTCCAGAGCCTCACCCATGCCCTGCTCCAACCTCGGGCCCCAGGGTCCAGTCACAGGCTGGGTGGGTCTTGGAGAAACCTGCTGGATACGTGGAATCCTGCCCTCACCCTCTGCAGCTCAGCTCCCAGCATCCAGGGAGTAAGATACGCAGCCCCCAGGCTGAAGGCAGAGCGGCACGGTGGAGGACACGACCCTGGGACCCGGGGTTGGAATCCTGGCACTTTCACCGACCAGCCCTGTAATCAGGGTCTCTCTGCAAAATTGAGTCCCTCTGTCAGAGACTGGAGGGTTAGGAGCTCCGTGCTTACTAATGGTCTCAGCTGCATCTGACTTATCACTGCCTTAAAAACCACCACACCTGAGCTGCCTCCACTCACATTAGCCTTAATCCTCTCACCGCACTTACAAGGTAAGGTTGTTATCTCCGCTGCAAGGACGAGACATACTGAATACCAGCAGTGGTAAAGAACCCACCTGCCAGTGCAGAAGTGGGTTCGATCCCTGGCTCGGGAAGATCCCCCGGAGAAGGACATGGCAACCCACTCCAGTATTCTTGCCTGGGAAATCCCATGGACACAGGAGCCTGGAGGGTTACAGTCCGTGGGGTCGCAAAAGAGTCGGACACAACTCAGCGATTGACAACAACACTGAATCCCAGAGAGACTGGCCAAGCAGCAGTGGAGACGTGGCAGCAGTGGGATGTGAACCCAGATCTATGGAATCCTGAAGCTGAGGCAGGGCTCAGACAGCTGTATTCTGCATTGCTCTAGGTCAATTATTGAGCACAAATTATTGAAGGATTTTTATGTGGCTATCACAGAGTGTGACTTTTTGAACTCATACTCTGTAAAGTCTACCTGTCAAAAAAAAAAAAAAATCCCAATTTTTTTTTCCCACTGAAGAGCCCCCAACCTGAGTTCCCAGCCCTGACTATGCCATCCAACCTCAAACCTCTGGACATGTCAGTCTTACGATTTGATGGAATTATAAAGGCTACTGTCCTTATGCCTCTATACTGGATGTTTGAACCCTAAATTTGTTGTAACATGTTGCAAGTAACAGAAAAGCCCATTCAAAGTAGCTTAAAAGGTAACATCCAGAGGCCCTCCACCTTCAGGCCAGGTGTGACCCAGCAGCTCAGTGATGTCATAAGGAGCTGTTTTTCTCTCTGTCTTATGTGGTGCTGACCTCATCCTTAGGGGCCTACCTCATATCCCAAGATGTTTTCTTTGTCTTGGATTTGAGACCTTTCTTGTTGGCATGTCTCCTCCTGGGAATCCAACCTTTGGTTCTGTCTCTGTCCTCTGAGTCCACAAAAACAGTCTGGTCCTCTTGTTCGTGGCAGCCTTTCAGAGACAGAGCAGGGAATCAAAGTCACCCTGTCAGCCCTCTCCTCAAGGTAAAACTTCCCAGTTCCCCATCGTTCTACACAGGACTCAACTGTGTAACTTGGGCATGCTTACTAACTTCTCCAGGCCTCATCAGCCTCACTGATTAGGGCTGGGGACAACCGGAGCCTCTCAGGCTGATGGGGAGCCGTGGGATGGGGGTCTGCAAAGTCCCTAAAGAAATATTCTACACATCTAAAGCCTTGGTTTTACTGGAGGTATTTTTCCCTCCAATGGAAATCTAAAACATTTTAATTTTAAAAACATTATGTGAACAACTCCACAATATAAGGACAAGCAACCCAATTAAAAATTGTACAAAGGATTTGCAGAGACATTTCTCCAAAGAAGATATATAAACAGACACGAAGAGATATTCAATGTCATTAGCTCTTAGGGAAATACAAATGAAAACCATAATGAAATATCACTTCACACCACTAGGATGGCTATAAGAAGAGAGACAATAATAATTGTTGGCAAGATGTGGGATACCACAGACTGCTGGTGAGAGTGTAAACCAGTACAGGCTCTTCAGAAAACACTTTGATAAATCGTCACAAAATTAAACCAAGTTGCCATATGACCCAGAAATTCCATTCCTAAGTATAGGCCCAAGGTAACTGAAAACATATGTCCACATAGAAAACTAGTATGTGAATATTCATAGTAGCATGATTCACAAAAGCAAAAATGTGGAAACAATCCAAATGTCTATAAACTGATGAATGGATCAACAAATGTGGTTTATCCATATGATGAAATCTTAGTCATAAAAAGGAATTAATCTACAACATGGATGAACCTTGAAACCATGATGCTAAGTAAACAAAGCCAGATACAAAAGACCACATATTTTATTATTTCAATTACATGAAATGTTCCAGTAAAGGAAACCCATAAAGACAGAAGGAAGATTATTAGCTGCCAGGGGCAAAGGGGAAGGGAAAACAGGGAGTGACTGCTAACTGGCACATGGTTTATTTTTAGGAGGATGAAAATGTTATAAGTTGTACACTTTGAAAGGGCACATTTTATGATATGTGAATTTCATCTCAATAAAAAGAGCTCCATTCATCTTTAAAAAATAACAGTTGCAGATATGGAATAAAACATAGACTCCATATGAGTATTTTAACAATATTTTTGTTGTTTTCCCACTACAATATTGTAATGTAATTAGCCTCCAATTAAAATGAATAATTTTAAAAAATAAAAATATTTTTGTGGTTTTTGTAAAACAAAGATGTTTATTGTAAAAAAAAAAAATTCAAATAATAAAGTTGAAAAAAAAAAAACAACAAACCTCAGAATCCTTTGCCAGCTCCATAAGAGAAAAGCACAGTGGTCATCATTACTAACATTTTAGCAAACATCCTTTCAGGCACCTTGCTAGTGATGTTGTCATGGATACTGACCAGTGTACACTTGTCTGTAAAAGGAACCGAACCTTAGTGGGGGCTGTGTTGGTCTGTGCAAGCCCCCTCTCTGCCTTTTTTCCCTCCCATACCATTTCCTGCCCTCTCAACCATCATTCATTTTTACCTGGGCCTTGGAGGTGTTATAAAATGTTAATCAGTTTCAAGGATGTATTCTGATGTATTTTCCACGCATACACATGGCTAGAGAGAAGTGGGCGGGGGGGTTGTTACAGATCTCATTCTATTTCTTTCCTCTCTGGCCAAGCACCGTGTGTTTAAGACCGATCCGTCCAGTTGCTATGTGCTCGTCAGGTGTGCTGCTCTGTCTCAGGATTTCTCAGCCTCGGCACTGACATTTGGGGCTGGACCGTTCTTCCTTGGGGGGGCTGCCCTATGCACTGTGGGGTGATCAGCAGTATCCAGTAGGTGCTGGTTGTGCCTTCTCCTCAGCTGTGTCACTCAAAACTGTCTCCAGACATTGACAATTGTCCTGGGGGTCCAGGGGCAAAATCTCCCCAGCTGAGAATCCTTGCTTCTTGTCAACTTGTTGTACCAGAAATGGAATATGTGCTGCAGCTAGACACCCAGAAAAAAGAGGCCTGGCTGTAACAAAATTCCATTCCGGATGCTCTGAGTGTCAGAGAAGCTTGCTGCCATCAAGCTGAGCCACACTGGGTGGAAATGTGTGGGGTACGAGGAACTGGTCTTTGAGCTATGCATAAAATCCTTCAAGGGTAAAATCATTTATTCCCTCAGCCAGCATTTACTGAGCAGCTACTATATGCCAGATACTCGTCTTAGCGCTGGGTAAACAATCAGCTTTCAAGGAGCTTACCCTCAAAGTGGGAAATAAAATAAACAATAAGCCACTGTTGCTACTCAACAGCAAGTGCTATGAAGAAAGTTGTGTCTTAATAAGAAAGCAGAGATGGGGGCGTAGGAAGGCCTGGGGAGGAAGTCCTCCTGAGGACTTGAAAGTGAGATAGGATGCCAGTGTGAAGGTTAGGTGCCGGGGTCCAAGCCTCGGCTGATCCAGGGTATTCGAAGCAGGGACAGCGTCGGCGAGGATCAGGATACAATAGCTTCAATTAGATATTAATTAAAGATATAAAGAGTAATAGAATAAGGATAGCTCAGTAGGAAAATTCAGTGGAGAAAAGAGGCTGAGTAGCTTGGTTTACGCGGGAGACCAATAAAACTTCAAGACAAGAAGTTTGCACCACTTACGTAGGCCGCAGGCATCCTTCCGTTCTCCTGAAGGACAGGAGACACTGAGGCCTCCCCGGTTGGATCTTAGAAGCCCAGGCATAATTAGTAAGCATGGCGGGTTCCGCGCTCCAGATGGAGACTCAGCCAGGTGAGAGAAAGCGTGACATGGGGAGACCAGTATTTCGAGAAACTGATCCCAATTCTTTATTTTCCGTGGTCTACTTTTATACACTGAGATGTTATGCAAAAGTCACACGGGGTCAGCAGTCCTGACTTTTATCAAAGTCAGGTGCTTCATACAAATGTATACAGAGGTCTTAGGGGTGTTACATCATCTTCTGGCCAGGGGGCCTGCTGACAATTTATGACCCTCTCCTTGTGACAGCGGTCAGTCAACCAGGACACTTATTTCTCCAGCGGTGATTATTCTTAAAACAGACACCACCCAAATAAAGTTACATTCCTATAGGGTGAGGGTATAGTGGGTTTTATTTAAGGAAAGATTTTACTTAGCCTAAGGTCCAATGTGATTAATATCAAAGGTTAATACTTATTTCTTCTATATATTCATTAATGTGTATAAGGGCAGGAGATGTGGAGACTTAGCAACAAACATTGGCTAAACAAATGAAAAACCCTTCACCAATACAATTTCTAATCAGCCCATTATACTTATACTAATAGTTTTCTAACTTTTCTAAGGAACCTGTTTTTAGAAGGTTTAAAGCATCTCGTGCCTCTCACGGTTGGGAGGCTGTGAGCAATCACATGTGGCCGGACAAGCCTGTCAGGAAGGCTAGAGAACCTTCAGAGGAGTTTGTAGGTTAAAACACTCTTGTCACACCCAGGAGTTTTTATTAACTGGAGCTCTAAGTTAACTCCTTCTCCGAAAGAGGTGGTGGGGGACAGCCCCCCGTAAAGTCAGAGGTGTAGATGAGCACAAAGTAGTAAAGTAGGCAGGCTCTGGTTATGGGGGTAGATGCTCGAGGATTTCCAGGGGGACTTCTGAGGCTCGATCCCACCTTTGCATATGTCGAGCCTCCTTCCTCATGACCTTTGCCACGGGCCGAGTGCCTCACTCTGGCCCCCAACAGTTAGGGGAAAGCTTTCTTGAGAGCAAGAAAATTAAAAATGCACTTTCCTTTTTACCACACAGATTCTAATTGCATTTTAACTCGGAGGAGAAATTAGGACGTTTCATAGGAAGAGCATAGGATTCTACAGTGATCACCTGCCGTCTCGCCTTATCACACTTCCTGGGACGGACACGAGATCAGCTGCAGCAGAACCTTCATTCTCCAGCTAAGAACCTTTGATGAATGCAATCCCGCTAATAACTGGATACATATTCCAACAAGTAGCAACAGTATTCCATGAGTAGGAATACCCCGAGTGCTCTAACCAAACTGCTCTTGAAGCATGTTTATATTGTCTCTAATTTTTCACCATTATACGCCACGGCTGCATGGATCTGATGATGAGACTCAGGCCTTTGAGGACCTGTTGGGTCTGCCAAAGACTGTTCTGTGCTCTGCCCCCTCTCCCTACTTCTGGCTCTGTCCTTCTCAGCTCCACCCTTAGCTTTTGGAGGAAGGGTGGGCTGCTCTGTGCCTTGGTTTCCCCACTGGCGGGCTTCAGTGAGAACACCATAGCCACTCCTCTCCTCCCCAGTTTCTGAGTCTCCTGTGGAACAGGAACCCAGAACCAAGGGCGGTTGGCAAGTCAACACCCTGGCCCCAGTAACAGGGAGCTGAGGAAAATGGGAGCCCTCGGAGGAGGGGGAGGCTCCTGCGGCTCCCCTTGTGGGCTGCTGCCTGGGGCCACCTGTGTCAACAGCCAGGGGTCCCTACCCCGATCCTGTTGGGGACAGCCTCCCCTCTTTGCCCTGCAGGGATTGGCCTGGGGGATGTGGGCAGCGAGGCTCTCCCTGGAGAGGTTGCTGCCATCAAACCCAATGACAGGGACTAGTGAGCCATGAATTGTCAGATCTTATGATTTTTTTTGAATTAAATCAGGCATCCAGATTTTTAAGGACTGACAATCAGTATTTTAGGGCTTCCCCAGTGGCTCAGCAGTAAAGAATCTGCCTGCCAACGCAGGGGATGTGTGTTCGATCCCTGGGTGGGCAAGATCCCCTAGAGGAGAAAATGGCAACCCACTCCAGTATTCTTGCCTGGGCAATCCCATGGACAGAGGAGCCTGGTGGGCTACAGTCCAGGGGGTCATAAAAGCCTTGGACATGACTGAGCGACTAAAACAACAACAATCAGTATTTTAAAAATATATGCAACATGGTAGGTGTCAGCCAGAGTACAGCCTTCAACCAGACCATCTGTCTGTGCTCTCAGCTGAGAAGTGGTCACACAGAGAACTCATGGATCCCAGGCAGCTGTTTTGGAACCAAACCACACCAACCAGGCAAGAGACAGCACAGGGTCCTGGAGTGTCAGAGCCAGAGGTGGCCTCCCCGTGGCACAGGGTTGGGGGAGAGATGGACACTGAGGCCAAAGTGAAGGGACGTGCCCAGCATCGCACCAGTCTCCTGCCCCAGCTCGGGGCTGCCTCACTCCTAGGCCAATTGCCCAATCCTCCTTGCCTCTTAGTCACTGGTATTTTGGACTGTTGGCTAACACCGGGTGCCTAGCAAAGGAAAAGAGAGGCCCCTTTCAGGAAGGCCTCAGCCCCCGCATGTCGCCAGCAGGACTTGGGCAAGGCTGCGTGATTACCACCTAAAGGGGATCACAAGTGGCAGAGGATCCGAGAAGGGACGATGGCAGGGGCTTGGAAGGCGCTGGTACTGGTGGCAGGCTTGGCAGCCGTGGCCTGTGTGGCCCAGCATGGCCTGAGCTATGAAGAGATCGTCACCCAGGCCCTGAAGTTCTTCAACCAGGGGCGGCGAGGACAGCGCATCTTTGGCCTGCTGGAGAGCACCCCGCCGCCACCTGATTTGGTGAGGGTCAGGGGCTCAAGCCCGGGGAGTGGGTACCACCTACCTCACAGCATCCCGTGAGACCAGCAGGCAGGAGCAAGTGCCCCAAACAGGCACAAAGTGCTCGGTTAACAGCAGATGCTGCTGTTATTACTATGATGTTTCTCCACTCAGAAGGTAAAACAGAGACTGGAATCTCTCTCCAGCCTGACAGCTGGCTAGCTGATCAATTCTGGGTTTTGCCCAAGGGTGGAATGTGGGGTCTGGGAGTCCAGTCCTGCACTCAGGAGTAAGCAGAGCTGTTTCAAAGGATGGACAGGAGCCAGACTGGTCCCACCAGAAGGCACCTCAGCAGGGCCTTCCAGGGTCCCCCTTCCCACCCCCTTACCTCTCTCCTGGCAGTTGAGTGTGCAAGGCAAGTATTCTAGGTCCTTTGTCCCAGAAGAGGAGATTGAGGTGCAGAGATGGGAGGTGACCCCTCAAGGTGGTCCAGCCATGAAGTGGTGGCCTCCGCTGGTTTCCAGAAGCCGTGCGCGCCTTCAGTCTCTGCTGAGGCTGTTTGAAGCAGCCGCCTCTCTTAGGTGGGAACTGCAGACCTTGGGCAAGCCCTGTCAACTTGGAACTGTGATCTCTCTCCTCCCTGCCTTTGTTGTCTCCTGTGTAAAAGGGAGATGACTGTGACTCTTCTCCTGCTTCTTTAGAACTCCACCACGATCCCGCTCAATTTCAGGATTAAAGAGACTGTGTGCTTCCTGCTCTGGTACCGCCGAAGGTCCCGACAGTGTCCTTTCAGGGAGGGCGGGGTGAGTCTCCCATCCATCCCCTGGCTCCCCGCCCCAATGAGCAGGACAAGGAATCTCCCCTCTCTCTCACCTCCTTCCCGGAGGCCAAGTTTGCTTCCACCCACCCACAGACAGGTGAGGTTTGACTGTGGAAGCTTTTTTAAAAAATTGGGTTTTTCCTTATGGCTTTTTCTTACTACAATTTGCCCATCCTTATTAGAAAAGCAATACATGCTAAAGAAGCAACTAAATATTAAAAGAGAAAGAACAAAGGGGGACCATAATCCGCCTCAGTTCAGTTTAGTCACTCAGGTGTGTCTGACTCTTTGCGACACCATGGACTGCAGCACACCAGGCCTCCCTGTCCATCACCAACTCCTGGAGCTTACTCACACTCATGTCCATGAGTCAGTGATGCCATCCAACCATCTCATCCTCTGTCGTCCCCTTCTCTTGCCTTCAATCTTTCCCAGCATTGGGGTCTTTTCCAATGAGTTAGTTCTTTGCATCAGGTGGCCAAAGTATTGGAGTTTCAGCTTTAGCATCAGTCCTTCCAATGAATATTCAGGACTGATTTCCTTTAGGATGGACTGGTTGGATCTCCTTGCAGTCCAAGGGACTCTCAAGAGTCTTCTCCAACACCACAGTTGAAAACCATAAATTATATTTTAGTTTTTGTTGATGCTTTTATAATCCACCCAGATAACTGCTGACTTTATTTTTCTGGGCTCCAAAATCACTGCAGATGGTGATTGCAGCCATGAAATTAAAAGACGCTTACTCCTTGGAAGGAAAGTTATGACCAACCTAGCAGCACATTAAAAAGCAGAGACATTACTTTGCCAACAAAGATCCATCTAGTCAAGGCTATGGTTTTTCCAGTGGTCATGTATGGATGTGAGAGTTGGACTATAAAGAAAGCTGAGCGCCGAAGAATTGAGGCTTTTGAACTGTGGTGTTGGAGAAGACTCTTGAGAGTCCCTTGGACTGCAAGGAGATCCAACCAGTCCATCCTAAAGGAGATCAGGCCTAGGTGTTCATTGGAAGGACTGATGTTAAAGCTGAAACTCCAATACTTTGGCCATCTGATGCGAAGAGCTGACTCATTTGAAAAGACCCTGATGCTGGGAAAGATTGAGGGCAGGAGGAGAAGGGGACGACCGAGGACGAGATGGTTGGATGGCATCACCGACTCGATGGACATGGGTTTGGGTGGATTCCAGGAATTGGTGATGAACAGGGAGGCCTGGCGAGCTGTGGTTCATGGGGTCGCAAAGAGTCAGACACGACTGAGGGACTGAACTGAACAGATAACTGCTTTTCTAACATTAGGAAAATATTTTATTATAGCAAACTAACAAAATTTAGAGAAGCGAAGTAAACAACAAAAAATCTGCAACCCCACTACTCAGGAGACAACATTAACTGTTGGTGTATCATCTTCGGTACCTTTTTGATGTACACACGAGTGTTTTAAACAATATAACTCCCTCTCGGCTAATTTATGGAGACCCTTTCCCGTGTAAGAACTTGCATGAAAGTCCTTAATGCTATCGGGCGCGCACGGAGCCTGCCCGGGTGTCCCCAGCGGCCGCTGCTCCCTCCGGCGTCTAGCGGGTGGATTGGAGCTCGGGAGTCGGGGGACCTGGGCGAGGGCGCCGTCTGCTACAGCCTGTGTGCTTGCTCCCCGGCAGGAGGAGCGGAACTGCACCGGCTCCTTCTTCATGCTGCGGCAACTCCGCCTCCTGTCTCTCAACTGCGTTCCGGACCGTGAGCTGGAGCCGGAGGTGAGCCCCTGCGCCCTCACCTACCCCAGTTCCCGTCTCAGAGGCGCTCTGCCTGGTGACCGCCAGTGATCGAGGGTCCCTCATCCGGGCCACTGACTTAGGCGCGTGGAACCTCAGTTTTGGAGGTCCCAGACCTTAGACCTGGAAACTGAACCGGTCTAAACTCAAGTAGTCTGGAGGGGAGAGGCGTGGCCAGACCTTGATGATTGACTGCTAGTCCTCTGGCAGAAGGGGTTGGGGGCAGGAACTGATGGTCTCCTCCTGGGGCTGGGAGGGGACTCAGTCTTCCACCGGCTGTTCTCTGGGCCTTGAGCTCTGGTAACCCGCCTCCCCATCCCACTTTTGGGAAGACCAGCCGGAGGTGGAGCCTCCTGGTAAGTGAGTGCAATAGCCGGGGTGGACAAGAGTGGCAGGCGTTTCTAGCCCCTCTGGGCTTTGGGAGTGGGCCTGACTGGGGACCCCTCCAGCACCACCACCAGGGTCACTGCCTGGACCTCAAGACTCATCCCCACCTGGGGAGAGAGGGGCCGCACGTGAGACAGGAAGGGGGGGGGGGGG
>NW_011495042.1:708873-709338 GCF_000754665.1 Bison bison bison
GGGGGGGGGGGCGATCGATGAGGGCGCTCACCGCGGCATCACTTCTGCAGCCCCGCCGGGAGAGGCGCTCTGCTGGGTCTGCTGGGGAAGACCCTCCAGAACTTGACAGCTCCAATCTGCCACCTGCGGTCAGGGACATGTACGAGAGAGCCAAGTAGGAGATCATCTCCAACATCCTGAGGAATTTCTAGGCCTGGAGAAGGGAAGGGATGCCCTGCAAGCCCACAGCGACCTGCGATTCCCACCCATTCTCTGCCTCTGCTGCCCTTAGCACTCCCTGGCCTGCAAATGAGCCCACCCATATTCCTCAGCCTTTGCACACCTGCTTCCCTCTGCCGGGGAATTCCTGCCCATCCCGTGTCTGTGGATGCTCCACATCCTTCCAGGCATAGGTCCAAAGTCACCTCCCCCAGGAAGCCTCTCTGCTCTTCCCTGAGCAGCACATGTCCTTCCCTCGACCGTGGT
>NW_011495042.1:709438-721842 GCF_000754665.1 Bison bison bison
CTCGACCGTGTTGCCGTCACGATCCTCAAACCACGCTGGCAAGTACCAGCTGCGTCCTGGGCTACAGAGCACTGTCTCTCCTCCCAGCGGGGCCCTCCTGTGCCAGCTGCAGGGGGCTGGGGAGGGAGTTTCTCTGCCAAGTGCTCCTGAATCCCGGGAGGGCAGTTCTTTCTGGGCAGGACCCTGAGTGCCCCTGTTCCCTGCTCAGTCACTGTGATAATGAAATGTCCCTTCATGTATCTAGCACCCCCAAGAGGGTGCCAGGGCATCCTCTGCTGAGAGCGCCAGGAGTGAAACTCAATAAAACGTTTGTAAGTTGAACGATGATGTGAATAAGTGAATGAATCAAGTGCCAGGGATGAACCAGCTGGACTTAGGAGGAAGAGACCAAGGAGGCAGGTCCTGGGGGTGAGATTCCACCGTGCACCTTGGGCACACAGACTCCCTGCGGTCAGGGCAGTGGCAGTGACGAGAAACGGGATAATGAGGGGCGCCATCTGAGGGCCATGCTGGGAGCTCAAAGGCAAAGTAACCTGCCCCCAGGTTATTCTGGAACCACCTCTCCTTCCTTTCGGCTACTTTTATTCTTCCTTATCATGAAGCTCCAGCCAGAACCTCTTCTGGATCCCCAGACTCGCACGTCAGATGTCCTCATAGACGCCTCCCCATGGATGTCCTGGGGTGCCACCCACTCAGAATCTTCCCTCCAGACCGCCCTTCTTAGTGCCCAATCCAGCTGATGGCAGCCTCATCCACCCAAGGACGTGAGCCCTGCTCAGACTCTCTGCTGTCTCTCAGGGAGAGTCTGGTTTTGGAGAGTTGGTCTCAGTTCCTGATCCATCCAGCCCTGTGAAGAGGGCCTGGCACATGGCAGTTGCTCAGTAAATACTTGAGTGGACGAGAGCCCTTTTCTTCTCACCAGTAGGCCCCCTTTTTCAAATCTTTGCTAGAGAAATATCTGTGGGAAACCCTCTCATTTGAGGGGCCATAGTGTAGAGCCCCTCGGGGGAATGGGTTTTTTCAGCCAGGGCTTCCCTGGTAGCTCACCTGGTAAAGAATCCGCCTGCAATGCCAGAGACCCTGGTTCACTTCTTGGGTCGGGACGATTCCCTGAAGAAAGGAGAGGCCACAAACTCCAGTATTCTTGCCTGGAGAATTCCATGGACAGAGGAGCTGGTGGGCTACAGTCTATGGGGTTGCAAAGAGACGGACATGACTGAGTGACTAAGCACAGCACAGGGAAGCCAAAGACTCCTGTTAATGATAATAGCCATGATTTATGAATGCTACTTCCCAGTGAACCGAAACACACTTCTCAGGTCTTAGAACAGTATTGCGAGGTGCATGCCTCACCAGCAACTTTTAGTGAGACAACTACGCCTCAAGGAAACTGGTTGACTCGACTGTAGTCCACACTCCAACCCCCTTGTAATCTAAATCTAGGAGCGTGTAATCTAAATCTAAATTGAGGGAGTGACCCTCAGGTGGGAAATGGGCAGGTTTGGGTGGACCAGGATAAACTAGACCTCAGACCATCTCTCCCCGTGGTGGGGTGATGATGTTCAACTGGAGAAGGCCCTTGTAGCCCCACAGAAGGTGCCAGCAGCTAAGGCACACCGTCTACCACTCTCTTGCCTGACCTCCATCCCCAAGAGAATACTCACAGGCCTCAGCCAGGTCTTCTGTGGGGCCCTGGACAGTAATGGGGCTCAGCAACTTCTCCCCGGAAGTTCAAGACTCATCTGTGGCGGTCAACGCTGCATCACACGCGGTCTGGGGAAGCTGGCCCATCATACTGTACCCAGTGAGAGGCAGGCCTATGGGACCAGCCACCAGGCTCTGCTGGGTTGCCCTGCTGCATTCTCCTAGTCCCAGCATGATCAGGCCCTGAGACAGCACCAAGGCGCCAAACACAGCTCAGCCTCTTGGCCTTGGCAGCTTCTAAAAGTCTTCAGAGCCATCAGAGCAAGACTGAGAAGGGAGAATTCACCGGGGTTGGGCATGGGAACACAATGGGTGAGCAGACCTCTAGGTTAACATCTAAACAGCTGCAGAAATCAACTTTCGCTCTCTGTACAGATACTTGTAGCTCAGCTGGTAAAGAATCTGCCTGCAATGCAGGAGACCCAGGTTCAATTCCTAAGTCTGGAGAAGGAAATGGCCACCCACTCCGGTATTCTTGCTGGAGAATCCCATGGACAGAGGAACCTGGCAGGCTACAGTCCATGGGGTCACAAGAGCTGGACAGGACTTAGTGACTAAACCACCATCACCATAGACAGATATGATGTGAGCTTTATTTTTAAAAGAAAAAAATGACCATAGTCATTTTATGTCCCATTTTACAACCAGCTTATTTTCCTTTAACCTATCAGCCAATACACTTCAGTCACTATTGGGTCACATTTTTTCTTTTTTTCTGTCTTATGATCCATTGGGTGACTAGACTTCCATTTATTTAAGTTACTCCTGCTGTTGAAGTTGTTCCCGTTTTTTTGTTTTGTTTTTAAACAATGTTGAGATAAAAATAAGTTCCTAGAATGGAAATAGTATCAGAGTGCATGAACATGTTAAGAACTTACTGTATTGGTAAATTACTATCTAGGATTGTAGACAGTAATTAAGCAATATTGCTGTTCTGGCAGTTTCATTTATGCTACTTGGAAATAGGGAATGGCCTGAGTGCCCAGCCAACAGAGGAATGGTTAAGTAATCTGTGTTATACTCACTGGATTGCATATGGTACAGCCTTTAAGGTAAATCTGAAGACAACGTTATATCAAGGAAAATGCTTGTGTTAGACTTGAGCAAAGGACCTGCTAAGTTGGGTTTATCTCCACGTGATGGAGACCACAGAGCCCTTGGAGTCCACAGGTCCCCTCATCATCTCGGCCTGAACTGCACCCCAGGATCTGGAGCCCCAGAAGAGACAGTAAACCTTGGGGCCTTAGAGGCCACAATGCAAATCAGTGTCCAACTTTTTTTTTTAAACAGCTTTATTGAGCTGCAGTTGACACAGAATAACTTGCACATATTCCAAGTACACATTTGATAAGTTTGACATAATGTCCATCTGTGAAACCATCCCCACAAGATAGTGCACATACCCACCACCCCTCCAGAGTCTCCTCACACCCGTTAAACTCTGAGTCCTCATCGCCCTGCTGTCCTCAGGCAATCCGCGATCTACTTCTGTCGCTGCGTTAGTTTGCATTTTCTATTTGTTGTTCCCTCAGGCGTCTCTGACTCTCTGTGACCCTATGAACCGCAACGCGCCAGGCTTCCCTGTCCTTCAACAACCCGCAGCTTGTGCAAACTCATGTCCATTGAGTCGCTGATGCCATCCAACTATCTCATTCTCTGTCGTCCCCTTCTCCTGCCTTCAATCTTTCCCAGCAGCTGGGCCTTTTCTAATGAGTCAGCCCTTCCCATCAGGTGGCCAAAGGATTGGAGCTTTAGCATCAGTCCTTCCAATGAATATTCAGGACTGATTTCCTGTAGGACTGACTGGTTTGATCTCCTTGCAGTCCAAGGGACTCTCAACAGTCTTCTCCAATACCACAGTTTGAAGGCATCAATTCTTCGGCGTTCAGCCTTCTTTATGGTCCAGCTCTCACATCCATACACGACTACTGGAAAAACCATAGCTCTGACTAGATGTCTGGACCTTTGTCGGCAAAGTAATGTCTCTGCTTTTTAATATGCTGGTCACTGCTTTTCTTCCAAGGAGCAGGTGTCTTTTAATTTCATGGCTGCAGTCATTGTCCATGGTGATTATGGAGCCCAAGAAAATAAAGTCTGTCACTGTTTTCATTGCTTCCTCATCTATTTGCCATGAAGTGCTGGGTAGAGTTCTGTATAAATGGAAATCTGCTATAGACTGGAGGTTTGTGTTCCCTCAAAATTCACAGGCTGAATTTCTAACCTCTAAAGTAATGGTATTTGCAGACTGGGCATTTGGGATGTACTGATATTAGGTCACGAGGGCTCTGGAATAACTGATGTTATAAAAGGGACTGTGGAGAGCTCGCGTGCCATCCCCGCCATGTGAAGACACACAGCAAAAAGGCGGCTGTCTGTGAGCCAGGAAGCGGGGCCTCACTAGACACTGAATCTGCCAGTCCCTTCATCTTGAACTTCCCATCCTCCAGAATTGCAAGAAATACATTTCTGCTGTCTATAAGCCAGTCAGTCTTTGGTAATTTTTATAGCAGCCTGAACAGACCAAGACACAGCACACAGCAATGTCCTCCTTTTTTGACCAGCTTCTTTCACTAAGCATCATTATTTTGAGATTCTTTCATGCTGTATCGAAACATCAATCATTCCAATCTCCTAAGAGAAGTGGGTATCCACCCTCAGGGCACCTGGAGACAAGTGAAAAAACTGAATTATAAATTTAGAATCATCCTTCAAATAATAGGCCCAGATGGCTTCACTGGTGAATTCTATCAAATATTAAAAAAAATAATACTAATAATTCTTTACAAACTCTTACAGAAATAAAGGAGGAGGAAACACTTCACTTGTTCTATGAGGCCAGTACCACCAGCCAAGGACATCACAAGAAAAGAAAACTACAGAATATAGCCCTAGTGAACACAGATGTATTATAAAAAACTCCTTTAAAAAATATCAGCAAGCCATTCAGCAACATATAAAGGATTACACACCATGACCGAGTGGGATTTATTCTAGGAATTCAATGTCGTATCAGTATCTTGAAAATCAATTAATGTTATATACCGTATTAACAGCTGAAAGGACAGGAAAAGCTGATAGGTGCAGGAAAAGCATCTGATGAAATCTAATACCTATTCATGACAAAACAGAATGCAACTTCCTTAACTTGAAAAAGGTCTCTGATGAAAACCCCACAGCTTGACATATTCACTGGTGAAGGACCATGTTTTCCTACCTAAGACTGAGAACAAGGCAACCATGTCTATCTGTGGCATTTATACACCACACTGTACGGCAGGTTCTTTTCTATTTTTCTTTTCAGCCAAAGCATGCAGCTTGTGGGATCTACTCCCCAACCAGGACTGAACCCAGGCCATGGTGGTGAGAGCTCTGAGTCCTAACTACTAGGTTAGCAGGGAACTCCCTATACTGGAGGTTCTAGGCAGTGCAACAAAGCAGGAAAAAATTAAAGGCATCTGTATTGGAAAGATAAAACTATCTTTATTCACAGATGGAATATCATATGCATAGAAAATCCCAAGGAATACACACATGTGAAAAAATTTTTTTAAAGATAAAGACTTTAAAGGGAATTTCCTGGTAGTATAGTAGTTAGCAGATCCCCAGTGGTCTAGTAGTTAGGATTTGGGGCTTTCACTGCCATGGCTCAGGTTCAATCCCTGGTTGGGGAACATCCTTCAAGCTGTGCAGCACAGCCAAAAAAGAAAGAAAGAATAACTAATGGATGAGTTTGGCAATGTCACAGGATACAAGATCAACATACAAAAAACCAATGGTATTTCTATACACTAACAAAAAACACCTCCCCAAATAAAATTAAGTCAGTGTAGTTACACCCACACAGCATAAAACACAAAAGCAGTTAGGATCAACTTAACAGAAGGCAGTGCAACCCTTCAAAAATGAGAAAATATTGCTGGGAGAAATCAAGGAAGATCTAAACAAATGACAAATATTCCATGTTCATGGACTGGAAGACTGCATTGTCAGGATGCTAATTCTCCCCAAATTGATCTCTACATTCAACACAGCATCTATTAAAAACCCGGGAAGCTTTTTGCAGAAACTGACAAGCTGGCCTATAAAAGCTAATAGGAATGCGAAGTACCTAAAATATTCAAAAGGATTTTTAAAAATAACAAAGCTGGAGGACTTACATTATCTATTTTTAAGATTTACTTTAATGCTGGAAAACTCAGTACCATACAATCAGCATAGTATTGGCTCATGGACAGGCATATAGATCAGTGGAACAGAACTGAGAGTCTAGAAATAAGCCCTTATATTTATGGTTAAGTGATTTCAACAAAGGTACCAAAGCAATTCAATGGAGGAAGAGACAGTCTTTGCAACAAATGTGCTGGGACAAATGGATACACACACACAGACACACACACACAGACACACAAACACACAGACACACACAGATACACACAGACACACACACACACACACACACACATACAGACACACACACACACAGAGACACAAAATGAAGTTTAAAATTAACTTGAATGGATTCTACACCTACACAAGAGCTAAAATTATAAAACTTCTAGAATTTCTTCATGACCTTGGGCTAGGCAAAACTCTTAAGATATGACACCAAAAAGTACAATCCATAAAAGAATTTATAAAACTAAACTTAATCAAAATTAAAAACTTCTACAACACTATTAAGATATTATTCTTCAATACTATTAAGAAAATGAAAAGATGAGCTATAGGCTGGGAGAAAATATTTGCAAATCATTTATCTGATAAAGGATTTGTATCTAGAATATGTAAAGGATTCTTTAACTCAATAAGACATATGACCCAACTTACAAAGGGTAAGTTTTCAGTAGATATTTTATTACAGATATACAAATGGCTAACAAGAACATGAAAAGATGCTCAAAAACCATTAGCCATTAGAGAGAAATACAAATGGTCAGTTTCTTAAAAAGTTAAACATAAGCTTACCGTATGTATGATCCAGCAATTCTGCTCCTAGCAATCTACCTGAGGAATGAAAATGTATGTGCACAGAATCTTGTACGTCAGAGCAGTACTGTTCATAAAAGCCCCACGCTGGAAACAAATTAAACATTCATCAATTGGTGAAAAAAAATGGATAAACAAAATGTGGTATATGCATACAGTGGAATCTATTCACAGGAACAATAACATAAAAAGAACAAACTACCAATACCTTCTATGCCATCAATGAATCTCAAAAACAGTATTCCAAGGAAAGAAGCCAGACACAAAAGACCACATATTGTATGATCCTATTTATACAAAACATCTAGAACAAGGAAATCCATAGAAACAGAAAGCAAAATAGTGGTTGCCCAAGAATGAGGGTGAGAATGAGGACTAACTGCATATGGGCATGGGGAAAGTTTATGGAGTGATGAGAATATCGTAACATGGGGCAGCGGCAGTGGTTGCACAACTCTGCACGTTTACTACAAACTATTGAACTGCACACTTAGAATGAGTGAGTACATTACACCTCATTAAAATTATTTTTAAAAACCCAGTGATTCAAAACAAAGGGAAACTAGGAAGCATGATTAGGTGAACTTTGGATCTGCATATACCTGACTGCCCTCAAGTTCTTCAAGAAAATAATGGTCGTGTCTCTTCTGTGTGTCTGGGGCTGGCACACAATAGGGGTGACTGTTAAGGAGCTCACCATCTCGTGGGTGAGACAAGCACACAGGCCACTGTCCAGCTGGGGTTGTTAGAAACAAGCGTGGAGGAGACGTCCTGGGCCGGCCAGAGAGGCCAGACCACAGCAGCCTTCTCCGCCCTGCTAGGTGGTTTGCATTTTCACCCTGAACTGCAAACCTAGAGAGAGTGAGTTAAACAGGGAACCGAGCTCCATTAGAGAAAAACATTTTGTGTCATCACTTGAGATGAAAAAGGAACAGTAAGCCTGGGAGATAACTGGTGAGAACCGTGAGATTCCCCTGCCATTTTCCGGTTGGGTAAAACTATGTTATTGTGAGCAGCAGTAAAAACCAGTGCCGCTGGTCTTTGGGGTGAAGAGGAGTGGGCTCTGTTGCTAGTTGTGAAGGCAGAGGAGTTCAGTGAACAACAACAGAGAAACAGAAAGTCAAGCAGATGAGTCGAGCTAGAGCTCCCTGGGCCACCCTGTGGTTCTGAGCAAAGCGGTGTAGGTTACATGGAAAGGGCTGTTAGCACATCACAGGCATTTGGCCTTTCTCCCACAGCCCAGAGCCCACAGCTAATCTGGTTTCCTGTTTCGACATAAAGGTACCTGTTTCCATAATTACAACACGGTTTCTTCTCTCTCCCTCGCTGCTCAGCCTGCTTCTCGAAGGCCCGTCACGGTACTGGGCGGCAGACCTCCACGCTGGGGGCTTGCAGGATCAGCTGCTCCAGAGGACAAAGACACTGCTCCCCCAGCTGAACTGGACAGTGAGCGTGGAGATCTGGCCTCGGTTCTTGACAATACTATCGGTTAGTTGATAAATCAGGTCAGTTGCTCAGACCTTTGAGATCATTTCTTTATGCTAAAATGAGCCACGTTACCTGGAAGTAACAGGCACAAGGGCCTGAGCATGGAGGTTACTTACTGAGAGGCCCGAGCGAGAATCAACAGTGCTGGTGGGGGAATGTGGGTGACATACCCTTCCAAAAACTTCTAATTGTCATCCGAGAGTGTAACCATCACCCCCTGGATGAGACTCGCCAACAGCTGACTTTAGGAAGAGTGTGAATGCAGAGTTTCCTAAGACCCACCGCCACAGTAACCAGCGTGCAGTCTCAGGAAGACAGATGTGGAACGTGGCTCCATCCGGGGAAGTGGAAACTGCACACAGGGGCCCGGTTCTCACACATGGGCAAGCCTATGAACCACGGCGGAGACTTGTCTGCATAAGGACCTGAGCTGCACTTCAGTCCAAGGGAACCAGTCTCTGGGGAGGGGTCAATCTGTGGTTTAAAAACTTTCCAGTGACTTCTACGTGCACCAAAGCTAAGTACCTCCGGCTTGGAGTATAAAAAAAAAGAGCTGGGTGTTTTGGTTCCAGGCACTCACAGGCCAGTCACATTCTGCTGAGGAACTCTTGTGGAGTTTTAGGGCAGGGAGTGAAGAAAAGTGGGGAGATCCAAGAAAGGGGTGATCTGGACAGGAGCAAACATGCAACATGTTCATGAAGTTTTTTGCGTATTTTTCCATCAGAACCCATTCTTATAAAATACACACACGTCTCTTTGAAAACTACATCTGCCATCCAGTTGGGCTTTTTTCTTATTTCCACAGAAACGTTTTCACTTTGTCCAATATTTTTTCACTGAATTACAATAAAAATATGATTTACCTCTAATTAAAAATAAATAAATAAATCAGGGAAGGGCAAGAAGGTATTAGGAGTGTACTCTTTATTTCTCTTTGGTTTCTTAACACAAAAGACATGCGTTCTATAAATAAAAGGAATGAAGGTTTTCTGGGAAACAATAAATTGGGGGGAGGGAGAGTCAGAATTCCTACCTACTCACATCTCTGTGGCCAAGTCAAAAGGCTGGTCTTCAGCTCCCATCCTGGCTTTGCTCTCAGATGAAACCCAGAAGAGAAGGCTCCTTGTGTTATTACCTAAGGGGAAATACCCAAGGACAGCTGAGGCCACAGCCCTCTGCTCAGAGCTGGGCTGGACCCCAAGGCTTACTGTTCACAGTGTCTGTCCCACATCCCTTCCACAGTATCTCTGGGTGATGTCTTTTCATGGTTTTCCTGGAAAGGCTCCAACACCAAAGGGTCAGACCAGCCACCTGTGAAAAGTTATGACCGTCAGACCGAGGAACCTACTGTGGAGAGCGTGAAATGTTGGTGTCGGCTCGCTTGTGCTCAGAACCCAAGTCAAAGCACTGGCTCCACCTTACTTGGAAACACTGAGCCCAGGTGCGGCAGTGTAACTCCGCCCTGGGGAAGTGGGGGTAGGCATAGGAAGGTCACCGCAAGAGTGGCAGATGGTGGGAAACTGAGCTCTCAACCCCGATGGCAAAATCTGGGTCAGCATCCTAAGGACCTGGTGAGGCCCCCTTGCTGATTCTTAACACATTCACAACTCAGGCTTGTCAGTGCTGTTGCAAATTCACAAAAGGAAGGGGCTTATAAGAAGAAGATGTGCATCGGAAACTCCTCTCTTAACAGGAAACACGGACCCCACCCTCCTTCCAAGTCTACCTTGAGAGGCAAACAGGGAGTGAGAAATGCTGGAGCTCCACCGTGAGCCTGGGCTTAAACGGGATCAGACTGTTTAGTCTTTTAAAATAAAAACATCATTTTCGGGTGCTTTTAGCAAAGGCCCAGCTCCACCTAAGTGGCAGGTGTCAAAGGTACTTCCTCTGGAAACATGGCGATTGCACACATTGGTAAGCCTCCTGGTCCCAGGGTAGGAGAGATGTCTCAGAATGCCACATTGTGCCTTTCTGAATGGGCTTCCAGGACACCCGGGCAGATGCGGCGATGGGCAGGAGACCAACCAAGTAGAGACTGGGACCCTGAGACCCAATCTCGCGTTGGAAACGTATCCTCTCTTAAGTCTCTACTGGAAGCATTTTAGGAAAACCTGATTTTTGGCAGCAGCAGTTGAGGAACAGCTCCCCTGCCCAGCGCACCGATCACAGAAGTGTCCTCCCGTCGGTTTTCCGCTGTGCAACGTCAAGGTCCTATCCAGGGAGGACGAAGGAGGAGCGTGGAGTCTCTTCAAGAGGTCGTTTGCTAAGATCATAGGAAGAAATATAAAATCTGTTCTTTGCAGCAGCAAGAGATTCTCTCGGCTTTTACTTCCTTGGGTCGTAAAGCCGGCTTTGTGAGAGTGTAAAGGTCCACCTTGCTGGTCGGTCTGCCAAGGGCTGGAGGGGAGGCCAGACCCCTGGAGTTGGCGAGTGGATGGGGGAGCAGCCGACTGGCGGGGGAGAGGCGGCGGCTGGACCAAGCCAGCCCTGGGCTGGTGGAAGGACCAAGTCCCTGGTTAGGTTCTCGAGGTACGAACGGTCGACGTGCCCCAGAAGCGTCACAAAGAGGAAAACTATCCGAGGAGGACAGGTGGGCAAATGAGCATCTGGCCAGACCTGCTGCTTCCTGCCGGCCAAGGGAGGGAGGGGCGTGGGGGGGTGGCGCTCTGCACGGGCTCCACGGTGGCAGCGGGAGGGGGCCACCGGGCACGCAGAGCCCCGGCGATGAGCTGGGAGCTCCCACCTAGAAAGGCGGCGATAACTCAGCCAACTCGCTAAGCCTACGATTAAAAGAGTCCTCTGACAGTGGGTGTGGAGACAAACCCTGTGAGCACCGTGCTGCAGGACTGGGTAAGAGTGCACTGGTTCCAGACGCGAGGAAGGGCTCAGAGGGAACCCCGCGTGCCCTTCGAGGCCTCGGGACCCTGGGATCCGAAGAATGTGGGAGCAGATACCACCCTTTTCATGGCGGGTGGCGGTTTTCCATTTAAACACGTAACTGCCTTTAGTGTCTTTTATGTTTTCTTCTTGCAAAAAAAAAAAAGCTCACTTGAAAAAAGTATTCTTCCTTCCAGTTTCTTTCAAATGTTGCTTTAACTTTCCTTCAGTTTCTTTCAAGTATCTTTTTTTTTCCTTCTCTCTCGGTTTCTCTCCAATAAGATGAAAAAGACCTCATGGCAATCCCAAAATTAGACACAGGAAAAGCTTCTGTTCTCCCTGCTTGCTCAGCAATGTAGACAAGAATCCTCGGGGCCCTTGGATGGAAGGAGGCACAGGGGCCCGTGTGCAGCTGGCCCTGCCATGCTGCAGGCTCGAAGTGAGGACCTCTGGCCTGTGTCCCTCTCCCCCGGCCACATCCCACAGTTTCCAGTGGCCTCGGCCACTGCAGCTGCCCCATCGCAAACTGGCCACGATACGGCTGGCGTGCGGTGGGCGAGGACTGTCAAGATGGAAAGCCCTCTGCAGAGGGGCGGCCCACGGAGCTATGGCAGCTTGGAGGTGGGCTTGGATGGAGCCCGTGGATGTGTGGACCGGCCGAGCCGCTCTGTCACCGGCCGGCGGCGGGACCCACAGGGGCTCTGTCCCCCACTGTGTATCCTGGTCACCCAGGCCTGAAGATCACAAGGGCTGCACAGCCAGGGAGGACTCAAGCACCTGAAACCCTGGACCTCCGGCGAGCTCCCGTTTCACCCTGTCGTCTGGCCAGCACCTCTCCCCAGGGGGACGGTCCCCGGGAGGGAGTGCTGCCCGTGTTTGTACCAGATCCCTGCCCCACCACGGCCCACCCCTGCGCCTTAGATGGTGAGTAGAGGGATGCAGCCCACACCGACCCCGCCCTCGTGACAGGCCATGGGGGCCATGAACGTCCAGCGGTCCGTGTCTGGGTCGTACATCTCCACCGAGCTCAGGTTGGACTGTCCGTCATAGCCCCCTACAGCGTAGAGCCGCCCGCAGCTGGCCACCAGGGAGACCCGGCTCCGGCGCGTGAGCATGGGCACGATCAGGCACCACTGGTCCGCCACTGAGCTGTACACCTCGGCGATGCTGAGGAAGCCCGAGCCGTCGTAGCCCCCGCACACGAACATCTTGCTTCCCAGGGAGGCGGCCCCGTGGCGGCAGCGCTTGTTGAGCATGCTGGCCGCCGGGTGCCACGTGGCCGTGTGGTGGCTGTAGTGCTCCACCTGCAGCAGGGAGAGGGGCGGTCAGGCCCAGGCTCGCCGCCGGCG
>NW_011495042.1:721964-727578 GCF_000754665.1 Bison bison bison
GAGGAGCCCTGCCGGGCTGGGCCCCGGCCCCCAGGCCCACGTTCCTCAGCTGCACACGGGCTTGTGAGATGACAGGGATGGGCGACAGGGAGACGGCCTGGCCTCACCAGCTCTGTCTACACCCACAGAAAGAAATCGAAGAGCTGCCCGTGATGCGCTCGCTCTGTGTGGTGACAGAGCAGCGGGAGTGCGGGGTCTCCCGAGATCCCCACTGTGTGCTCCCCCGCAGCCCTGATGGACGGTGGAATGACACTCAATGGCTCTGGAGCTCTTTTTAAAATAAATGCAATTTCAAGTCAAATGGCCAGAAGAACGCAACTGTCTGTAAGTTCCCACTCTGTCTATGACTGCACTTCCTCTGGGCAGGAATTTCAGCAGGTCTCATGCGCTGCTCACTGAGGAATTGACCAGGGTGGGGGTGAGAATGCTAAGGCCACACTCTAACCCTCTCTGTGCACATGGGTTCCCACACTCGGAGGCGGCATTTCAGAGCACATGGCAGATGGCCTGAGGCCCCAAGATGACACTTTCCCTAGCAGTGGCCAGGCTGAGCCTTTTTCCAAAGAATGTCCTTTCAAAATAACACTCGCAGGTAAAGGGAGCGTAGGTGCCCTTAGCCCAGGAGGAACCCAGACTCACGCTGCTGAAGATCTGCAAACCGTCGTGGCCGCCCGACACGTAGATCCTGCCCTCAAAGACTGTAACCCCCGCAGCACTGCGGTTCGAGCTCATCGGGGTCACCACTGTCCACCTTCAGGAAAGAGGCAAAGGAGAAAGGGAGCCATGAGATCTGGGGATCCTGCCCTCCCAAGACAGCAGAGGATCTGGAGGAGCTGTGCTGTGTTCTGTCCTACCCTGGACGATCCCCCCAATTCTTATGGCCTCCTCCACCACCTCTGCTCAGGTCACTCTGGCTGCCGCCCTTCGCTTAAGCTTCAGGCTCACACACTCAAAGTCAGGACGCCCAAGCAAGGCCTTCTGACAGATCTGCTCCTCCCTGATACCTCTGGTCTTGTGAATGGGACCACCAGCCATCTAGCTGCTAGATTTACAGTTTCGGAATTTTTTAAGACCACTTCTCCATCATCAACATTCTGTGGTCACCATATCTCCGCTGGTTTGCCTCCTGGTCATTGCTTGTCCCCATTTCACTACCGTTGCGCTGGCTGTGGCCTCCTGTGGGACCACTGCCACTGCCTGCTTTTGGGGCTGGCTTTCAGATCATTCCCATCCCACCTGGGCACGGAATGTCCTCTGACAACTCCTATTTCCTCTAAGGCGACTCCAAGTTCCTTAACGTGCTTCTTTGCCACTGGGTCCTCATCCTCTTTCCAGCTGTGCCTTCTGCCATGTGCCACCCACACCTGCTCCTCAACCTCACACAGCAGCTCTTTCTTATCTGCAAGCCTCTCTCCCTGCTGTCTCTTCTCCTGGGATGTGCATTTCCCCTCAGAAGGTATCTCTGCAACCTGACTCTGCCCCCTCAGCCGTGGGAAGATGGAAGCCCTCCCCACTCTGTACCTAAGAGCTCTAGACACAGGCCCCCAGAGGAAGACCATCGCTGTGTGCACTGGCCCCGGCAGACGAGGTGCTGCTTAACCATCTTAGAAATCCTGCTCGCTGCCTAACACTTAATAGGTTGGTTAAGCGTGTGGAATAAAGGCTTAAACGCTCTGTGATGGATCCAATGTGTTTATACTGTAGGATTCAAATACTGAATACAAGCAGATTAAAATACTGAAATGAAAAGCTTGGGCTAACCTTGCTGGTATTTTTCAAAGAGTGTTCCGCAAAATGAGACCACAGGATGGTGACAGATACAGTGAAATTAAAGAGGTTTCTCTACTGCAGAATTTTTCAGTCTTTTAAAATGCTAATATGTGTTATGGGAAGACGAGGCCTCTGGTGGTACAGACATCAATGTTTCCCAAGCTTCTTTAATTTAGTGTATAATTTTTTTCCCCCAAAATCATATATTACCCATTCTGGAAAGTGCTATTCATCTATTTCCCATGCCCTTTCACATGCATTTCCATTAAAATGAGTTGATTTATTTAAGTGGTACAGAGCATTAACAGGTGTTTCCAAGTATCTATGCAGACTATTTATTTTTAAAATTTAATTATTCGTTCATTTAATCAAAGGTTATTAAATACCTATTACATGCAAGGAAGTACAGGTGGTAGACTTCCCTGGTGGTTCAGACAGTAAAGAATCTGCCTGGATTCTTTACTGAATGCAGGAGACCAGGGTTTGATCCCTGGGTTGGGAAAACATCCCGGAGAAGGGAACAGCAATCCACTCCAGTATTCTTGCCTGGAGAATTTCATGGACAGAGGAGACTGAAGGGCTGTAGTCTATGGGGTTGCGAAGAGTCAGATACAACTGAGCAACTAACATACGCCACAGGGGCTGAACAGGAGAAATCTTCCTTAACCTCGAGAAGCATGAGGAGAGCACTTTTGATCTTCATACTCTAACAAGCTCCAATGCCCCAGGGGAGCTGGATTCCTTACTTGTCTGTCTCAGGTGAGTAGGTCTCCACAGAGCTGAGAGAAGAGTTGCCATCGTAGCCACCACAGACGTAGATCTGTCCGTCCAGCACGACCGTCCCCATGGCACTGAAACAGACACAGCTGTTATCCCGAGGGCTTCAGACTTCCCGAGGCAACCTCTCACGTGCAGAGAAGTAAGCTGAGCCCCAAACTGCCTCCTTCTAGAACAGACCTAAATCCCAGGTATGTGCTTAAGCAACGGTGTAAAATGGAAACGGAACCGCCCTGGGGTTCCTCTTGCCTCCTGCCCGGGGTGCCTCCTCCACCTCCTTCTCAGCCCTTGATATGCTCTTCTGCCCTGCCGTGCTCAGGGTAGGATTCACCTTTAAGGCCTAGGTCAAATTCCTCCCTATGCTCCTCCAGAAGCCATCCTGGATTCCTCAGCAAGAATGAGTCCCTCCCGACCTCGCCCTCCCAGCGCAGCTCCTTTCTCACAGCTGTCCATCACCCATTCGTCCAGCACACCAGACCTTCACCAGGCATACCGTCCAGGGCACCGGGTCTAGAGAGCCGAGCGAGCCAAAGGCCCTGCCCAGAGGGGTACCAGACATCGACCCGCCATCTCTTGACAAGTGGGGACCTCCTGGAAGACAGGGGTCCTCACAGTGAGACCCTGACACTGCTGAGTGTGGTGCTTTGTAAGGAACAATCCCTTAACATGTGGGTGACTGTGATCTCCCCACACATTTCACTATAACGTATGGCAGACATCTTTTTGTTACATACATGGCCCTGCATGTCCCCTAACTTGTCTGAGGGGTCAGGCAACAGCTCCTGTTTATTTCACACCCACTGCACACAGCAGGTGCTCTCTACTTGCTATTTCACACCCTCAGCACATCCCATGGGAGGCATCACCATCACCCCTGCAGAGATGGGCAGCTGTGGCTTGAGGAGGCCAGGCGATCCTCTCAGGGCTGCCCAGAGGGCCTGTCTCCCACACTGTTCATAGTGCCAAGCTCTCCTAATACCAAAGAAGCAGGGATCTGGTGTAATCATACAGTCTTCTGGTCTACACAAAGCCTCATGAAAATGAAACATGAGTGCCAAGCTGCCTGATTCACTGTGTTCAGACCTGATGCTGAAGAAGATTAAAAGCGAATCTCGGTGTCTAACAAACAGTAAAATAAAGGATGCCAGGTTTTACAGCCCCCTTTCTAATGTACACAGCAAATCACAGTGATCCACGTGACATCCCTTAGTCAGCCTGAAAGAGGACAGGACTTGCCTGAGGAGAGGACTGTGGGAAGGTCACAAACTCACTAGACATGTTACTGTCCTTCTAGAAGTAGGCAAAAGTTACAACTGTGGAATTGAACAAAAATGTAAGAAGGACTGAGAGGTGCCACAAAACCATGTGACATTACCTTTTAATGAAATGGTAAAGACAGTGTGAAGAGACAAGGGGAACTACCGCACAACTGCACTCATCTCACACACTAGCAAAGCAATGCTCAAAATTCTCCAAGCCAGGCTTCAACAGTACGTAAACTGTGGACTTCCAGATGTCCAAGGTGGATTTAGGAAAGACAGAGGATCCAGAGATCAAATTGCCAACATCTGTTGGCTCACAGAAAAAGCAAGACAATTCCAGAAAAACATCTACTTCTGCTTTATTGATTATGCCAAAGCTTTGGACTGTGTAGATCACAACAAACTGTGGAAAATTCTTCAAGACACGGGAATACCAGACCACCTGACCTGCCTCCTGAGAAATCTGAATGTGGGTCAAGAAGCAACAGTTAGAACTGGACATGAAACAACAGCCTGGTGCCAAATTGGGAAAGGAGTACATCAATGCTGTATACTGTCACCCTTATTTAACTTATATACAGAGTACATCATGTGAAATGTTGGGCTGGATGAAGCACAAGCTGGAATCAAGATTGCTGGGAGAAATATCAATAACCTCACATATGCAGATGATACCACCCTTAAGGCAGAAAGCAAAGAAGAACTGAAGAGCCTCTTGATAAAAGTGTAAGAGGAGAGTGAAAAAGCTTGCTTAAATCTCAACATTCAAAAAACTGAGATCATGGCATCTGGTCCCATCACTTCTTGGACAATAGATGGGGAAACAATGGAAACAGTGACAGACTTTATTTTCTTGGGCTCCAAAATCACTGCAGATGGTGATTGCAGCCATGAAATTAAAAGACACTTGCTCCTTGAAAGAAAAGGTATGACCAACCTCAGTTCAGTCGCTCAATCGTGTCCGACTCTTTGCGACCCCATGAGCTGCAGCACACCAGGCCTCCCTGTCCATCACCAACTCCCGGAGCCTACCCAAACTCACGTCCATTGAGTCAGCAATGCCATACAACCATCTTATCCTCTGTCATCCCCTTCTCCTCCTGCCCTCAATCTTTTCCAGCATAGGGTCTTTTCCAATGAGTCAGCTTTTGGCATCAGGTGGCCAAAGTATTGGATGCTTTAACATTAGTCCTTCCAATGAATATTCAGGACTGATTTTTTTTTTTCGTTTCATACATGATATTTTACATGTTTCAATGCCATTCTCCCAAATCTTCCCACCCTCTCCCTCTCCCACAGAGTCCATAAGACTGATTTCTTTTAGAACTGACTGGTTGGATCTCCTTGCAGTCCAAGGGACTCTCAAGAGTCTTCTCCAACACCACAGTTCAAAAGCATCAATTCTTCGGCGCACAGCTTTCTTCACAGTCCAACTCTCACATCCATACATGACCACTGGAAAAACCATAGCCTTGACTAGATGGACCTTTGTTGGCAAAGTAATGTCTCTGCTTTTGATTATGCTGTCTAGGTTGGTCATAACTTTCCTTCCAAGGACTAAGCGTCTTTTAATTTCATAGTTGCAATCACCATCTGCAGTGATTTTGGGGCCTCCAAAAAACCGTGGGGGCTCCCCACTGTTTCCCCATCTATTTACCATGAACTGATGGGAAACAGTGGAAACAGTGTCAGATTTTATTTTGGGGGGCTCCAAAATCACTGCAGATGGTGACTGCAGCCATGAAATTAAAAGACGCGTACTCCTTGGAAGAAAAGTTATGATCAACCTAGACAGCATATTCTGG
>NW_011495042.1:727678-733243 GCF_000754665.1 Bison bison bison
ATGCATTGGAGAAGGAAATGGCAACCCACTCCAGTGTTCTTGCCTGGAGAATCCCAGGGACAGGGGAGCCTGGTGGGCTGCTGTCTGTGGGGTCGCACAGAGTCAGACACAACTAAAGTGACTTAGTAGTAGTAGTAGTAGACAGCATATTAAAAAGCAGAGACATTACTTTGCCAACAAATGTCCGTCTAGTCAAGGCTATGGTTTTTCCAGTAGTCATGTATGGATGTGAGTTGGACTGTGAAGAAAGCTGAGCGCCAAAGAATTGAGGCTTTTGAACTGTGGTGTTGGAGAAGACTCTTGAGAGTCCCTTGGACTGTAAGGAGATCCAACCAGTCCATTCTAAAGGAGATCAGCTTTGGGTGCTCTTTGGAAGGAATGATGCTAAAGCTGAAACTCCAGTACTTTGGCCACCTCATGCAAAGAGTTAACTCATTGGAAAAGACTCTGATGCTGGGAGGGATTTGGGGGCAGGAGGAGAAGGGGATGACAGAGGATGAGACGGCTGGATGGCATCACTGACTCGATGGACGTGAGTTTGAGTGAACTCTGGGAGTTGATGATGGACAGGGAGGCCTGGCGTGCTGCGATTCATGGGGTCGCAAAGAGTCGGACACGACTGAGTGACTGAACTGAACTGAACTGAACTGATGGGACCAGATGCCATGATCTTAGTTTTCTGAATGTTGAGCTTTAAGCCAACTTTTTCACTCTCCTCTTTCACTTTTATCAAGAGGTTCTTTAGTTCTTCTTCACTTTCTGTCATGCGGGTGGTGTCATCTACATATCTGAGATTATTGATATGACAAACCTAGACAGCATATTAAAAGCAGAGACATTACTTTGCCGAGAAAGGTCCATCTAGTCAGAGCTATGGTTTTTCCAGTAATTATGTATGGATGTGAGAGTTGGACTATAAGGAGAGCTGAGTGTCAAAGAGTTGATGCTTTTGAACTGTGGTGTTGGAGAAGACTCTTGAGAGTCCCTTGGACTGCAAGAAGATCCAACCAGTCCATCCTAAAGGAAATCAGTCCTGAATATTCATTGGAAGGACTGATGCTAAAGCTGAAACTCCAATACTTTGGCCACCTGATGCGAAGAACTAACTCATTTGAAAAGACCCTGATGCTGGGAAAGACTGAAGGCAGGAGCAGAAGGGGGAGACAGGTTGAGATGGTTGGATGGCATCAGCGACTCAATGGACATGAGTCTGAGCAAGCTCGGGGAATTGGTGATGGACAGGGAGGCCTGGCGTGCTGCAGTTCATGGGGTCGCAAAGAGTTGGACACAACTGAGAGACTAAACTGAACTGAACTGACCGCTGTGGACTGGAACAGTCATGGGATAGGGCTCTGGGCAAGGAGCCTGCAGGACTAGAGGAGGGCAGGGAACAACGGTAGAAAGGAGGCTGTCACCAGCCAGCAGGAGAGAAGGCATGTGGTTCATCAGGGGAGAAGTGACCATGCACATTTTAAGGCAGTTTGTCACTTCAGGGGGATGCAATGGAGCTGGGCCTGTGCGCCTAATAACCACAGTGAGAGAAGGTGCCACCCGGCGGGCTCCTCCCAGACAGCATTCCAGACCTTGTGACGTCGAAGCTAGCAAGCAGCCCAGAGCAGACACGCAACGAAAAACAACTCATGGCCATTAAAGCGAAAAAGGCCCTCCTGATGGGGGATATTGAGCAGTGAGTCACTTGAGGCCATAGAAAGCTGCAAAGGACCGAAGGAGCCAGAAGGGGAAGCCCCGAGGCAGAGGCAGGAGGAGAAGGAACCACTAGAGGGCAGATCTTTTCTACATATATTTTCTTCCAAAAAGGAAGCTCTTTGGCCTTTTGTGAATCTCACTGATACAAAGGCAGGTTCCTCCCTGCTCGAGGTCACACACAGACACAACTGAATGAGGACAACGTGTATCATGGCTGTGACACTTCCATGTGGCAAAGGACTTCCACGCTGAAACATGACTCCTCTTCCTCACACACACAGTGACTGGCATCTTTCTCTTTTTTCACATGAGCTTACGAGGACAAAACCCAAATCACAGCCAGACAAAGGGGTCTGTGAGGCAAATACTCAGGCCACAGAATTACAAAAGTAGACAAGGCCCTTAAAGGGCAGCTGGTCCAAGGCTTTTCAAAAATAATACCATCTTAACTTTTTCCTTCCAAAGTTGGGCATATGTCCAGGAGGCGCAATACATAAAAAGGATCAACGCAGAACCGTTCTGGTTAAACGAACAGGGCACCTTGGATGTCCTCTCATCTCTCGTCTTACTCAGGAAATGTGGGCAGAAGCAGACAAGTGGCTGGAAGGCGTTAGGAGACACAAGCTTGGTCCACCTCACAGCCAGCTGTGTGCTCAGGCCTGGGGACCGTGTGGAGCCCCCAGGTAAAGAGCACTGCTGTGCTCCACAAAGCCCCTGCCAGTGAAAGCATGTGGGGCAGGGATCCTGGGGGGAAAGAGAGCATAGGGAGGAATTCCCTCCAACTCCCTCGTGTGACTGACAGAAGTTAAATCCTCTTTACTCTTCAGCTTTCAAACTGTGGTCCCGGCACCTCTTTGCCGAAACCTTCCCGATGTTCCAGCCCAGCTTCTCTCCCTCCTCGCGTCTTCCATAATAAAAACCTCCAGTCCTTATCTGGCACTTAAGTTACAGTACAATGTCCACACGCCCCTGTGTCATCTCCCCAGGTTCCTCAAAGGACAAGGCAGGGGTTTTACCACAAGCAGACGGGGGTGCTGGCTCCCAGGAGGTACGGGCAGCGGCTGCAGGGATCCCCAGGCCAAAACCTGCGTTTGTTTTACTTCGTGTCCTGCTGATCTAGGATGGCGCCACCATCCTAGACCATGGGGTCCCAAAGAGTGACGCAGGACGTGCAGCCTGCTCCTGGAATACCTTCTCTTGCTGTTCATGCTCCTCACTCGCGTCCACGTGTCCGTCTCCGGGTTGTAGACCTCCACAGTGCTCAGCCGCAGCTGGCCGTCGTACCCGCCGATGGCGTAGAGGAGCCCGTTCACCACGGCCACGCCGACGCGGCTGCGGGCTGTGCTCATGGGATGGCACTTCTCCCAGCGGTTGGCGACGGGGTCAAACACTTCCACCACATTCAGGGAGTCACCTGCATAAAAATTTGCTACTCAAATTAAAACAAATGAGACCGCTCGTTTAGATCACGGCTGCTGGGCAATGATTACATGGCATGTTCGACTTGATCTTATCAGCTCTTCCCACACAATCACTCAAGGCTGGAGGGCCCCCTGTGGAACTGGAGCCGGGGATAACCTCAAACCTAATTCTTTAAGGGAAATCAGAAGCAGACTGGAGGCACTTGTTTCCTTTCTAGACAGGGCGCTTTTAAGTGGCAAGAAGGTTCTTCACCTGCTGAAAGGCAAAGGTGAAGGCAAATGGGGTCCACTATTTCCCCGACCCGGGCGGCATGCCCACAGAGCAGGGCATGGCTCCAGTGCGACTGTTGCTTCCTAGCAGGGGGCCCTGGGCAAGCTGCTTGGCATCCCCATCTTCTGTTCTCACACGTGAGATCATTTCCAGGGCAGAGTTCCCACGAGAATTACATGACAGAACACCTAGCAGAGTTCTAGACTATACCCCGTGCTCAACAAATGGTAACCACGGCAGCAGGAGTAACTCCAACCCCACCATTTTCACTATTGTTGTTGTTTTTTTTTTTAAAAGATCAAATAAAATAACCCCCTCCCTGTTTTCTTCTGTTTTGGGACACTCAACACCTGCCATGCTCTACGTTCACTAGTTGAGGACTTACCTTTTCCAGGTCATATGGTTAACAAGCAGCAGAGGCCAGGACCCATCTCCCCACGAAGTTTCAATCAAAAGCAAAACTGCCCAGGACTGCCCACCAGCTCCCCACCTCCCATCAGCCTGGCGGCCTCTGAAGAGGCCAGGCCTTCACATCCTAGGTGACAACTCCCTGTGCCTCTGCACTGCAAGGACTCAGCAGTCTCCACTGCCCTCTCCTAGAGTACTCCCGCCCGACAGTGACACCTGGGGTGGGCAGGAGGGGCCCGGGCTCCAGGGAGCGTTCCTGAGAGCCTGACTGTATGACACAGGAGTGCCAAGAACAAGAGGACTATAAGGCACGTGTATTTCACTAGCGGCTAAGAGTCCAAGAGTGAAAAGTACTGACAGTGCAGACCCTGTGTACTTGGAGAATCTGGCTTCTTACACGGTGACATCTCAGAGTCTAAGCCCAGAGGGCCACACGACCCGATGTGATTAGCCTGGTAACAGAATTGGGTCTCTGATTATATCCTATCCAGAGCCGAGTAAATCCCGTAGCTGACAGGATATTAGAGAATGAGTGTGGGCCCAGGAGCCAGGCCCTTGCTCAGCCCAAAGAACTTGTGTGAACACAGATCAAGTTCTCTGAGCCTCAATTTCCTCACTGTGAAGGCCAGGCCTGCAGGATTTCTAAAGACCTTTTGTGCTCTGATATTCTGTTTCAAGAGTATTAATATCTGACATGCCCTAACAGCAGAGCGATGATATAAAATCAAAAGGCACCAGGGAGAGGAAGCAGGGGAGCCAGGCTAGCTTGTTGGGTGCTTCTTCAACCACGGCGGCCAAGACGGGGGTCTATGAAGGGGAGCTGCAAGATACCTGCTGAGTTGAGGCCCCCCACAGCATAGATGAGCCCAGCGATGGATGTGCAGCAGCGAGGCCGAGTTCTGAAAGCCGGCAGGTGGGGCCGGCGCTCTGGCATGAGGTGATAGTCCTTTGCTTCATCTACCAGGTCCCTGGAATAAAGAGCAAGAATCCAGGACAGGAAGGACTCTCTCCTCTTGCCCCACATTTTCAGGTCCCACCCACAACTGCATGGGAAGCCTAGGAGGAAGGTTTGGTCTCAAAGAACGCAGGCGAGTCCAGGGAAACAACACACAACCACTGAGACCCACTCGACACTGGAGGGACGAGATGAGTGGAGCCCACCTCCGCTAGCTAAATAGAAGAAAAACAGTCTTGTATAGACTAGCTGGGCTTGGGGAGGCTCAACAAGCTGCCTGCATCCTATTGCCACTCAGACCCAGCTCTTCCTTTTCTTTCCTTAACTCACACCCTGTGATGAACCATCTCACCTGGACTGAGGCGGCAGAAGCCACCTGCTCCTGAGAGACCCCCTGCCTCCAGGCCGGCCTCCACCCTGCCGTCCAGGTTGGTTTTCTAATTAAGACCCTTCCGTAACTACCCACTGCCTACAGAACCAAGCTCAAACT
This sequence comes from Bison bison bison, assembly GCF_000754665.1. Classification (NCBI taxonomy): domain Eukaryota; kingdom Metazoa; phylum Chordata; class Mammalia; order Artiodactyla; family Bovidae; genus Bison; species Bison bison. Next base: position 732,931 of record NW_011495042.1, read on the forward strand.
CCCCAACGGCACCCTTGAGACTGCTCATTCCAGGGGCTCAGCTGCCTCCAGCCACACCTCCAGCCCAACCTGACACACACCTTCACACTGCTTGCCCCCCCCCCCCCCGACTTCCTCCTGAGCCAGCTGCGAATGTGGAATGTGATGAGCAAGAAGGAAGACGCAGACGCTCCGCTGCTGCTCTACTTTATAACCTCCTCCCCCGCGGATGGCGTCTCCTGAGCTGTTTTGGTGGCTCTGCCGCATCACAGTCTCTTTGGTTTACCCTGGGTACCATTTCTGCCTGCTCCTAAATATGCCCCACCCACCCCGC
>NW_011495042.1:733343-763817 GCF_000754665.1 Bison bison bison
GGAGGAGCACAAGGAGCCCCAGGAAGTCACCACTAAGTCAGCTGCTGGTGAGAACAGGGTCAGGGCACGCAAGACAGACGTCTGTAAGCTCATAACAGCTCAATGGATGGCGATGCTAGAAAATCCTCAGATAACTTAGGGGAGGAAGACCCTTCTGCCATGATGCTTAAACAGGGCACATTTCTCTGCTCAACGTGACAGACTTGGACCCTTCTAGGTTCTAGACAGAAGGCAGATCAACCTGTGTGCCACAAATTCAGAATGACCACTCCAAATGCTTCTTCCCCTGAACGAAGCGGCCAGGTTCTCTTCCCCGCCAGACCCTGGGCAGCATCCGTGTACAGACCCACCTCCGCTTACCTGCACTTGTGGCAGCAACGCACCAGGTCATCCTGCTGCACTCGGTCTGACAGGAACTGGGGCCGGCAGAGGGGCAGGCGGATATTGGAGAGCAGCTCAGGCAGGCAGGGCCCCCTCTGATCCCGGTCGTACCTGACCCAGGTCAGCACGGCCTCGAAGACCTGCCACAACAGAGAGGGGAACGCTGGTGGCAACCCCTCCATCCAGAGCCTGCACCCCGGTACCCCCCAATCTCAAACCCTCCACTCCCTTGGGCCCACCCATCTTTCCTCTGACTTGCCTCCTGAATCCACCGCCTTCTCTCCACGTCCTCAGCTACCCCATCCGGTCCAGTCTCTTGAGGGGCAAGCCGAGGCTACTGGAACACCATCCTCGCTTTCACTATGACTTCCTAATGAAAACCTGCCCGAGGTTCCTTCTTCCTCTCTCTCCTACAACAAAGCACTGTCGACCTTAATTCCCGAAGCTCCTGCATCCTCTTCTCTAGGCAGGCCGGCTGCCCCCTTCACCTAGAATGCCCGAATCTCTTCCTTTCCATCTAAACTCATTCCCATTTCTTTAAGGCCTGGATTCAGAAGTGGGTTTTCCAAGGAGCCTTCCCCGGGGGCTCCAGTCACAAGCATCTCTCCCTCTGAAGCCCAAAGGCCCTTGAAGAATGTACTACAGCACATGTGAGCTGCCCTGGGCCATATTAACTAGTGGACGAACCAGTGCAGGGCCCCTTGCTCCTGGGATGGGGTGTGCTCCTCTAAATCTCAGGGTCCATGCTGCTGAGCTCAGGCTTTGCTTCTTTGATGGTCACTAACATGCAGGGGAGAGGACTCTTCGGACTTTAAGGAAAGAAGCTGAGCTGGGACTAACATCTCTGCTGAGTGTCTGATGGAGCCTGGGGCTCCTTCGGCCAAGGTACAGCTTCATGATACCCCCAGACCTGTGGCCAGTTGAGCAGAGGCCTTGCTGCCATGGTGCTCCGGGTGTCTGTAGTGCTGGGTCCAAATACACCTCCTCTCAACCCTGTGGCTGATGCCCTTCACTGCCCAGCCCTCATTGCCCTCCAGCTCACTGTCCTCTTAAGACACCCTGCACCACACTTTTGTTCAACAGAAAGGATGACCTTCACTCCTCTCTGGCTACTAAAACCATCCGCTTTCATTTAAGATTTTCTTTTGTAATTAATTAGGCTGCGTGGGATCTTGGTTGCAGCATGCAAACTCTTAGTTGCGGCCTGTGGTACCAGTTCCCTGTGGTACTGGCTCAGGGATCAAACCTGGGCCGTCTGCACTGGGGGTGTAAAGCCTTAGCTACTGATCCACCAGGGAAGCCCCTCATTTAAGCTTTTCCTGATTACTCTAAGGTGTTGTCTTTATCCTGAGAGGACCCTATAATCACCTACACCTCGCTTGGCCAGTACCTTCCATGATTTTAAGTATACTAGCACCTGACCCGGAGAAGGCAATGGCACCCCACTCCAGTAACCCATGGGCAGAGGAGCCTGGTGGGCTGCAGTCCATGGGGTCATGAAGAGTCGAACAGGGCTGAGCGACTTCCCTTTCACTTTTCACTTTCATGCAGTGGAGAAGGAAATGGCAACCCACTCCAGTGTTCTTGCCTGGAGAATCCCAGGAACGGCGGAGCCTGGTGGGCTACCGTCTATGGGGTCGCACAGAGTCAGACACGACTTAGCAGCAGCAGCACCTGACCACTGCCTCCAGTCCTTCCAGCTCAGCAACCAACTCTACCTAGCCTTGGGCATGGCTCTCCCTCACCCCACACCTCCCTCTCAGGTCCCCCTCCAGCCCATTTCCTTAGCTCTCTCACCTACACGGGTTCCATGGGTTATCATGCCCATGTTAGTCTCCTATTTCTCTTAGTCACACTTACCTAGAAAAAACCTGAGTACCCTGATAAAGCCCAGCTCTTTAAACACAACCCACTCTCTACCCTGCAGCAGTACATACAGCCGACAGACAACACACAACAGGGCCGACCAGCTTATGTGACACTTGCGACTGCAGATCTCACCCGGCCCTACCTCCTATCCAGCCCTCTCCAAGTCCCGAGCTTCGTCTATTTACTCTCCCCTCTTTCCTTGATGCCTAGCTCGTACCTTTTCATCTCTCCTCAGACGTCTAACATTCTTCCCTCACCCTCGCTCTCAGTTGAGAACACAGGAACAAACCAGAAGACAATGTAAGCAGACTCTCTCAGCACACCGCCCTTCCTGCTGTGCTAGGCATGGGCTCTCCTTTTCGCCTTGGACATGAGGGGCCCGAGCTCCTCTCAGACACCCTCCCTGTACCCTACACTCTGTCCATTCTCATTTACCCCAGGACAACAATCTCCCCTTTCTCCTACATTTCCAATTCTTCCCTCTTCTGGAAAATTCCCATCAACAGTCCAATTGTACTGTAATTTCTCTCATCATAAAACAATCAAGACCCTCTTGACTTCATATGCCCCCTAGCCACTGCCCCTATCTCTACTCACCTTTAGAGTAAGATTCTTTCAAGAAGTTATCTGTGCTCATTTCCAGTTCATGGAAACATTACTTCTAAGAGTAAATTTTGGAAAATAACCCAAACATCGAAGAATGAGGACCACACAGTTGATAAAATCAGCTGAGTATTATTTAGACGCTAAAATGTGTGGGAAAAAAGTTCTCGTGAAATGTGCAGATGGTATGATAAAGTGAACCCATGAGCAGCAACGGGGCACACACACCACGATCTGCACTGTCTTCTGTTTTACTTTTTCCAAAGATGAGGAAGAACAGCAGCCCCCCATGTCACCTGCAGACTCTGCTCTACAGACCTGCTCCTCCGATTTCACGTTCAGCTCATCCCGAGACACCAGCTCAAGCACGTCCTCCAGGGGCAGGGCCAGGAACTCCTCTGACATGGACACCTCCACAAAGTGCTGGTGGATGAAGCTGTTGGCCGCGTCGTACAGCAGGGCGCACATCATGGTCTCGGCAAACTGGCGCACGCCCAGGCAGTTTTTGGGGTGAAGCCTTTTGGCATAGAGAAGGTGAGAAGAAGAAAGTTAAGAGGAGGAACGTGATCTTGCGTCATGCTCGAGTTGGTTCTGAGCAGAGCTACAGAATGGGGAAAATACACAAGCTTGGCCCTCAGCTTTGTTGGAAACTCCCTGGGTGACACAGGCCGAGCCTCTCTGGGACTCCACTTGTTAAAGGTATAAAACTAAGGCAGATTCTCTTCAAAGACGTCTGCCTCATGGGACTCGGGTGTCGCCAGGGTGGACAGAGCTCTCTGGGAAGCCCTGCGAAGCACCTTTTGGGAGAGAACGGAGCACATTCTGGGAAACTGTGCTTTCCTTCAGGCGTTGACATTCTTGGTTGAAGGTCCACCTCTGGACACCGGGAAGGCCCTGAAGTTGTAGAATGAGAGTTTAAACCACATGCAGAGATGACTTCTCTTACGTCAGGACCCTTCCACGTTTTTCCTTTTTTTCTTTTTTAATTTTTTTTATAAACAGAAAGAGGCTCTCTGGGCCTGGCTGCTCAGACAACAGTGACACGCATTACTTATGTGGCGCCAGGCCTTCCATACGTATTCTTTAGGATCTCTTTTTTTAAAAAAATATTTATTTATTTGGCTGGGCCAGCTCTTAGTTGCATCATGAGGCTCTTTTTCAGTTGCAGCACGTGGGATCTAGTTCCCCAACCAAGGGATTGAACCTGAGCTTCCTGCATTGGGAGCAGAGTCTTAGCCGCTGGACCATTAGGGAAGTCCCTCTCTAGGATCTTTTAAACAACACCCCAAAATAACAGTAATTGCGCTCAGTTTTAGGTGGAAAACTGAGGCTCAGAGAAACAAAGAAATGTGCTCACAGTCTCTCTACAAGCAAGTGGGGATGCTGAGACTGAACGTTCCCAAAGCCCTCAGGCAGACGTGTGCTCATCAGAGCCAGGGAAACCTGGGGTTCAATTCTGGCCCTGCCACCCTGGGCGACTTGGGGGGATTCCTTAGGCTCCTCAAGTGTCAGTAGTAACCTCACCTAGAAAAAGGTGATGCCAACAGCTACCCACCTCCTGGGGCTGTGGCCATTAGGCAGGAACATAGGAAATGCACTCAGCATGGTGTCTGGTATGAAGTCAGCTGCAGGTTTAATTTCTAGTACTTTCTAGTATGCTTGTTTTTCCAACTATTATTGCATCTGAGAAAATTCCCACTGAGCTCAATGTGGTTCCGAAATCTTGATGGTACCAGTAGACCCTGAGGGACAAGGCTTTTCTTATTTTGATTTTGTGACTGATAGTCTTGTGGTAGGAGATGGTAAATATTACATTAAAAACTGCCCAGGTTGACCTTTCCTTGTGAGAATGCCTTCTCTCCTCTCCCACCCCTATTGATTTAAGGGTTACAGTAAGCTATACTTACCAACCAATATTCAGCACTGCCCCCCAGCAGCAGACCTGTCAGGGACTGAGAAGGCGGAGCATCTCGGGAGCCTGGTTTATGACTAAATTCTATATAGTTGTTTTTTGTTCCAGCCTGAGCTGGCTCTGTCCATTGCTTTGCAAAGCTAAGTGTAGTTTCAAAGGCCAAGGAAACATGAGCACGGAGCACCTATGGACAAGCAGCATGGCCAGGGGGGAACACAGGGCTCAGGGTCGGAGTGTCAGCTCAGTCATCTGTCAGATATCATTAGCCTTTCTCAGGATGAGACCTGCTCAAGGCACCTCATACCATTTGGCAGATGAGATACGAGGAGAGACCCCCTACCCCACTCCAGCCTCTATAAGCACATGGTCACTCAACTCCATTGTTCTGACATCAAGAAGAGGGTTCAAATGCCATGGACAGGGAGCTGGTAGAGTCCATAGACGTGGGAAAGGACGATCCACACTGCTGCCTGGGACACATGTCAACCCCTCCCTCTGGTCAGGATTCTTGCATCTCACCTTTGACTGGCTTGCCATGATACTGAGTGCAAAACACACCTTCCATTGAAGTGGGTCTTCACATCTAAGAGGATGGGATGTGGGGAGCCTGTCTGAAAGCCAACTGGTGGGGAAGGAGGAGGGAGAGCTGTGCAGGAGAGGGGGCCACTCAGGAGAAGGAGGGAGACAAGAGGGACAGTAACCCACAGGGCCGACAGAGGCCCACATCTGTCAAGAGCCGCTTCCCAGCCTCCTTCCGGGCTGACACTGTTTAACCAGGATAAGATGCAATGCTTTATCGGAGGCAGAAAGCGGCGACTTGAATTGAGTAAGTTACTGGCTTGGTTTACAGGTGCATCTGATGTTCCGATCCAGTTCTGAAAGGAGATTTTGGAAAATACCCACTTCTAATGTCCACCTAAAAACAAGGAGGTCCATTCATCTGAAGGCTGGAAAAGGGGTCAAGAGAAAAAATCAACCCCAATCTCACGGGGAAAAAAATATCAGCAGACTGCAGACCTCACAGGCAGAGCGGCCTCAGGAACTACTGCTCTAAGAACTCTGATGGCTTCATACATTCTCTGTGCTCTGTCAAGCCCTGGCCTTTCCACTACCGCTCAGGATGGCTTCCCTCAAGTCTTTAGTAATCAGACCTCGAAAGTGAAGGGCCCACGTACTTGTCGTCAAGGGGGCAGCTGGGAGACCCCATCACGCTCTACAGTCAGGCTCAGGGAGAATCACCCCCCAGAAACTTGGGCAGTGATGGCAGCCATTGAAAAGAAAACAGAAAGGAGGTCAAGCCTCAGGGGCCTGTGGCAGGGAATAAAAAACAGGAATAAGGTGTGAGCTTAGGCTTCAGAAGGAGGCTCCCAGTGCTGAACAGAAAAATGTCAAGGATGGACTCAAAACATCAGGATTTGTGTTTAAGCACCTTTTCCTGAGATGTCATTACTGGTGCATGTAAAAAGTGCACTGGTCTAAAAATCTTTTCAGTGACACTAATAGAGCCTGGATCCAGTGTTGACAGCAAGGATCTCAAAGGCCACTAGGTGGCGCTCTTGTCCCCTCGTGAGAATGGCCACCTTTCCTCCCTTTCAGAGGGCCTTAGTCAGTCTCCAAGTTCTGTGGGAATATAGGGATGAATCAAGTCCAGTCCGTGTCCTTAAGCTCACACAGGAGTAGGACAGACAGCGAGTGCCCCACGGCCTGCCACATGCAGCTTGACCCAGAAGGCATCTTAGGGCTGGTCAAGTCAGGCTTTGGGGCTGCACTCACTACATGGTCTCCACTGCAAAACCCAAACAGGACCACCCACCTCCCAATGAAACCGGCGAAGGGTGCCCCTGCCTGTTAGCATCGTTCCCACGGTTGCTGAGACCAGCTGCACACACAGCAGTGCTCACTGATGCCCCTGAGCACCACATGGGCAGGATGTGGATAGCAGTGGGGGTCCACAGAGCTGTTAAGAGATTTGGGCTTGTGGAGTAGAAATGGGAGAGGGAAGGGGGGGTTTTCAGAGGGGATGAGGTTCAGGAGGGCAGGTGTGAGGCGAGAGGAATGCTGGTCTTGAGACCAGGGGCCCCGTATCAGGGGAGCTCAGCTGGAGCCAGGCCCTGGAGAGACCACAGACAGAGGAGTGCTGTGGGGTGCTGTTCTGGCTTGTCTCTGCCTGTGTGTGGCCCAGCACTAACCCTCAGCCCTGGGCCTCCAGTGTTCAGAGTCGCCTCTACTTTGTGACTAAGATCTCTGCCTCTTGAGGGGAGGAAGAGCCTTTTTATCTGCCAAGTCCTCAAAAGGTCAAGGCCAAGCGCTGGACTTAGGTAAGGCCATAATGCATGGCCCTGACCCTAAAAGCACACAGTGACTGTTCCCAGGGGATTAAAGGTTAAAGGGGACAGAGAATTCTAGGAGGTGAAGTTTGGCAGGGGTATTTCAGAGCAGAAGGAAAAAGGAAGGCTAAGAAATTCAAGCAGGGGAAGGATCCACACAAAGACGGAGACAGCTGTGGAACCGTTAGGCAATGCTGACCAAATCTGGAGGTGGCTGGTCAGACTGCAGAGGACCAGGAGAGGACATACACGTCAGGCCAAGGGAGAATGCAGGCAGGGCTCCATAAATCCTGCTCCTAAAAGGTGCATCCCAAAGAACTGGGTACTGCTTCAGAATGATTTCAAGAAACGTCATTTCTGCAGATATCTTCCCAGCTCCTCACTCCCTTCATAAGACTTTCCACGCCCCCAAGACTCAGCAAACTGGCAGAGGATCCCAGAGATGAGACGGTCCGCTCGCCATCACGGGCCACGCCCATCGCATCACCTCACCGTTCTCGGAGGAACGTGCAGCAGGCGTCTTTGATGCTCTGCAGCTGCAGGAAGCTCGCCCCCATCAGCAAGGACTGCACGTTCTGCTGGTCAATGGCGAGGTGGCCATTGTAGGCAAAGTTGATCAGAGCTTCCAGGGCACTAGAGCAAAGAGGAAAGATGCTCTTCAGAGATGGGGCTTGGCTTACAGGAGACTCGTGCCCTCAGTGAGCTGACACTGTTAGCTGAGAATGGATGGCCCCCCACTCGCAGATACAATTAGCCTGTGTCCTTTGAGAATCTACCTGAACAGGATAATCATTTCACCGTAGCTATACTTCTACTTCTTAGGGTGTCCTTACTGCCCAAATATTTTTATTACAGAAAGTTCTACAAAGAGAAAGCAACAACCCAGAATCTCACCACTGAATGAGTCAACTGTAGTCATTTCTAGGTTCGTTTTCATTTCCTACTTGCCTGCATGCTGTAGTTGTATGGATATAATCATTTTGAAGCCCTTTCCGATGTTTCTACACTGTATTCATGGTTTTTTGGCTGCACTGTGAGGCTTGCAGGGTCTCAGTTATGCAATCAGGGACTGAACGCAGGCCATGGCAGTGGGAGCACCAGGTCCTAACCGCTGGATCACCAGCAAACTCCTCATGTTTAACATTTTTAACGGGTGCTAAATAGTAGTCCAACACATAAATATGCTATAATTTCTTTCTTTATTGGTAAGCATAATAGCTATTACAAATAATGTTTTCCGATTATTTCCTTGGGATAAACTTTCAGCATGAGGCTTTTTCTGCCTTCCAGTTCACACCAAGAATGCAATCCAAGTTCTGTCTGTAGGGCTGTATATGGTCTGGCCCCTCCACCTCTGACCTCATCACCATCCACTCTTCCCCTTACTCTGTTCCAACATGTTGAACACACTCTGACCTCAGGGCCTTTGCACTGGCGGCTCCCTCTGTTTGGAGGGCTCCTCCCCCGGATGGCTTACTCCCTCACTTCACCTCATATGTCACCTCAACACAGAGGGCTTCCCTGATCACCCTGAGATAGCATGGACCCCCACCATCATTTGCTAGCCTTTGTCTGCTTTTCTTTTTGCTTCCCAGCTGTATCTGGCTGTCTACTACCAGATCGCTGCTACCAGAAAGCTGGCGTAATAAGAGGTGCTGTTTCCTCAACACTGTGTCTCAGTGCCTACAGCAGCACAGATCACAGGTGCTCCGTCTACCTGTTAAATGAGGTGCTTGGATGGCACGTGGCGATTAGCATGGCTCCATCAGACGCAGACCTCAGAGAAGAGCATGTTCAACTGCCCGTGGAGATAGACACGTTGCTGTCTCTCCTCACAGGCAGCTGGCCTGGGGCTGCTCCCCTGCAGTGGGTATATAAACCCTCGCCATGTGCTAGGGCAGGTCACCTTCAGTTATCCACAGGACACTGCAGTCTCCTAGCTGCTCCTTCGAGTTTTCACCGCTGGCAGATTAAGAAGTCGGGTGACAAAGGATAGGTTGCGGGCTAATATTTTAGAGTCACTGGTTTGTTTCTCGTCTCCCCCAACAAGAGTCATCCTGTGTGTCCTCTTGGCTGCTATGTGCCCAGACCCCAGCACAACGCCAGGCAGAGTAGGTGCAATGGACCTCTGCATGTAGCCGAGGTTATGAACAAACAGCCCCGATTCACAGACTTGCAGTCCACTCTTTAACGTCATATAAATACACCTTTTTCCTCTCAAGGCCCAAAAAAGGCATAAGAAAATGAAAGTCGCTCAGTCGTGTCTGACTCTGTGATCCCATGGAGTTCTCCAGGCCAGAATACTGGAGTGGGTAGCCTTTCCCTTCTCCAGGGAGAAAAATAAAAAAGGCATACTATGAAATATGTCCCATCTAAACATCTTTCAGTGTCCCAGAAAGCCCTCCATAACAAAGAATCATTGTCCCCAGATGTCAGTAGTGCTGAGGCTGAGAAATTCTGCCCTAGATGAATTTTAGGGTCAGGAGGCAGAACTGGAAGCACTGAAAGTGCATCATTTATGCACTATTTAAAGTTGTCCTTACTTCTAGATTCTCTTCATGGAAAAACTCTCCTGATCAGGAGAGTATTTAAATCACACATGGCTATTTAAAACTACATTTATTATTATTTATCTTTTTGGCTATGCTGTGTGGCTTGCAGGATCTTAGTTCCCCAACCAGGGACTGAACCTGGGCTCCTGGCAGTGAAAGTGTGGAGTGCTAACCACTGGACAACTAGGGGATTCCCCTAAAATTAAATTTAAATTAATTACAATTAAATAATACTTAAAATTCAGTCTCTCAGTCCTACCAGCCACATTTCAAGTGCTCAACAGCTGCATGTGCTAAGGGCTACCATTTTGGAGACAACAAACAGAACATCTCCATCCATACAGGAAGCTCTAATGAATAACGCTGTTCCTGACTGAGGAAAAGGGTAATGAATGAAGACACTTATTGGAAAGACTACTTTGTCAGCTTAAAAGGCTGGGAGAAAAGTGAAGAGAATAATACACCACCATCTCTGTACTGAACCCTAGTTCCTATGAGACATGTTATTCTAATAGAGGAAAAACACATCAAAACTCCTTATTTTAACCCTGTCTCAGGCCAGTGGCTGAGGTTCTAGCTTGTTTACTGGGCACCTACTATGTGTGTGGAGCTGTGCTAGATCCTGGGTCCCACTGGAAGGCCCTCAAAGGGCACCAAACACAAGGCTGAAAGCAGGCTGTGGAACCTGAGGGACAAACTTCGCACCTTGGGTCCATTCCTTGCATTACAATCTCATCCTGCTTGCACTCCATCATGTCATTTGTAAACATAGCATGGAAATACGGGATAGAGGCTGCTAAGACGATCCGGTGAGCACTGAATTTGTGGTCCCCGATCTGTGGGCAAAGTAAAATACAAAGACAGACATTGAGCAACGCAAATGTGAAAACCCCACCCTATTCCTTCCACAGGTCAACTGTCTGCCCAGCGGAGGGGTACTGAGGGCATCCCAGTACGTGATGGCCGAGGCATTCCACAAAGACCCTGAAGTACTTTAAACTCAGCATACTCAGTTATAGTAGGAGAATGCAAATAGCACATTTTTAAGAGGTATTAAAGTAGTTAGAAGTTTTTATTTACACAGCAGTCTTCACTGCACCCCTCCACACATCTCCTAGCAACTCAAAGACCTGACTTCCCGAACCCTTTTTCCTGATCCCAATATTCAGATGGAAGACACAAACTAGCCAAGAGCCCTGAAGCACCTAACAGGAGGCTCCTCAAGAAGAGTAAACACATGAGAAATAAGACCAGGCTTGAAAAGTGCTGGGGGGTGGGGGCACATGTGGGGATCAAGGACAGAGCAAATACCATGGGCACAGTTATTATGGGGTCCCGGGGTGCCAAGCAGGCTGTGGTAGACCACAAGGAGCCCAGAGTTCTCCTAGGAACGTGACCCTGGCAGCAGCTGGAAGGACTCGGGCTGTGGACTGGCTGGCGTTCTGCACAGCTCACAGGGCTCACAGGGACAGAGGCCGACTCTTTCTAATCTGTACCAAACCCTCACGGACACATCCTTAATCCCGGGGAGTTCTCCAAAGTGCTTTCCCACTGTCTGCCAAAAGGATATTCCTTTTAACAAGCTTTGCCATTTATAGCTCCAAGACACATAAACATTTCCACTTAAGAACTTTCTACTCATCAGAAAGAGCAAAACAGTCTGGTTTTTTCCTTCCTTTTTCATCCAAGTCCCACATTAGTGAAATGCCAAAGCCATTTCACTACCTCGTACTCATCTCTTTGGGTCACATTTATTCAAGGATTCTAGCTCAGGCTGTGTCACCGTGTCCTCTTTTTCACTGAACTTTAGGTTTATTATCCGTTAACTGCTTCAAGAACAGGCACACCACCTTCTAAATACCAAAGGATCCTTAACCAGATTCAGATTCTACATCTTCCTCATATAATCCACGTGTTGTTCTACTACCAGCGTTGGTGACATTATATGGCTGCACACTGAGGGTTTTTCATAAATAAAAAAAAATCACACCAATACACACAATATTTCTTAAAATTGTTCTACAAGGCTTGTAATGAAAACTAGAAGTTTCTGGTCCCCCGATTCCTGCTCCTAAGGGCAGCCTCTTTCTTGTGGTATTTCTTTCCACCTTTCTAAGTAATATGCCTATAATATTATTTCTTGAGGCCTCTCGGGTGACTCAGTGGTAAAGAATCGCCTGACAATGCAGGAGACGCAGGTTCCATCCCTGGGTCGGGACGATACCCTGGAAGGGGAAATGGCCACTCACTCCAGTATTCTTGCCTGTGAAATCCCATGGACAGAGGAGGCTGGCAGGCTATAGTCCAGGGGGTCACAAAAGAGGTGGACACGACTTAGCAGATAAACAACAATTATTTCTTTAATTTTCACTGCTAGTTATTACTTGTGGTAGTCAGCCTCTGAACAGCTCCTAACTGACCCCTGTCTCCTGGCATCCATGTCCCTGTGCAGGCCCCTCCCACAATGTCTCAGGGTCGGTCTGCATGACTGATGGAACGTAGCAGAAGTGATGACGGTAGGTCACATTTGAGGCTGGATCACAGAACACACTGGAAATTCTTCTGGTTCTCTCTCCTGGATCACGTACTCTCAGGGAAGCCAGGTAACAACATATCCAAAGGAGAGGTCCGGGCTTCCCTGGTGGCTCAGATGGTAAAGAATCCGCTTGCAATGCAGGAGACCTGGGTTCAATCCATGGGTTGGAAAAATCTCCTAGAGAAGGGAACAGCTACCCACTCCAGTATTCTGGCCTGGAGCATTCCATGGGCTGTATAGTCTATGGGGTCACAAAGAGTTGGACACGACTGAGTGACTTTCACTAAGGAGAGGTCCACAGGACTACAGCCCAAGGTGACACCTGGACTGCAACCCCATGAGGGCTTCTCAACTCATGACCCACAGAAACTGTGAGGCAATAAATATCTGATATTTTAAGTCACTAAGTTTTAGGGTAATTTGTTATGCAGCAAAATATAACTATGATGTTATCTATTTAATTCTAATGATGGAAGATTAGGATTTTGTTCTAATGCTTTTGTCCCATACTACTCTGCTTACTCTCAATTTTTCTATAGAATTATGACAAATTTTGGTTAAATTAGCATTAAGAGTTGCATTATTAGGTCTATGTGAATACTATTTGTAGCCAAGCCAAGATGTATACTATGATTGCATTTCTTTGTTGGTATAAAGCCTATTTTCCCTGAAGATAATAAAGTATTGAACTCCCTTTAATATGTTCCATCAACTACTCTATCAGTTTGTTCTTGTGATATATCTATACTAGATATATATAGGGGAATTCCTTTCCTCTAACCTGTATTGGAATCCTTGTTTCTTGGATCCCATTTAATTCTCCTTTAAATTAGTTTCCTTTTTCTGGTGAAAAGTGTCTTCTAGCAGAGCGTCTTTAAAAAGGGTGTACTATGAATTGTTTTTAACTCACAGCATATCTGACACCAAATGCGTTGGCTCTGTTCTCACACCAACCAATTCTCCAACTTTCCAGACACCAACTGGTATCCTACAGTTCAGTTCAGTCACTTCTGACTCTACAACCCCATGGACTGCAGTACGCCAGCTTCTCTGTCAATCACCATCTCCTGGAGTTTGCTCAAACTCATGTCCGTCGAGTCAGTGATACCATCCAACCATCCCATCCTCTGTCATCCTGCTCTCCTCCTGCCTTCAATCTTTCCCAGCATCAGGGTCTTTTCCTATGAGTCAGTTCTTCGCATCAGGCGGCCAAAGTATCCTACAATTGAATTCAAATCTGACACCATGTAGAGTTCGTGTGGACCCCTAACAGTTCCACCAGACTGCTCGTGCTTCAGATGCCAACTGCAAGTCTGGGCCACTTGTACTTCTGACCAATCAGTTATAAGGTCAGAAGAGCGGTGGGGTTCCCCACAATTCCCCTCTTCAGGTTTGAGAATTTGCTAGAATGGTATTTTTAAGTAAGCATGACTGATTAACTCATTGCTCACTGGTGATTAACACCATCTCCAGTCCCTCTCCCCTCTCTAGAGGCAGCAAGATGGTGCTGAAAGTTCCAAACCTCTAATCACACGGTTGGTTCTTCTGGCAACCAGTTCTCATTCTGAAGTTATGGAGGGGCCCACAAAGAGTTACCTCGTTAGCATAAACACAGGTATGGCTGACTTCTCCTCTTACCCCTATTACTTAGAAAATTCCAAGGGTTTTAGAAGCTCTTGGGTTGGGAACTCAGAACAAAAGGCAAGTATTACAAGAGAAGAAGCTCGTATCAGCCCTACAACTCAGAAAGTTACAAGGGTTTTTGGAGCTCTGTGTCAGGAATCAGGGACAAAGACCAAATATATATTTCTTATTATATCACAGTATCTAAGGGCATATGCACAAAATGTCTGAAAATGTCTTTATTACCCTTAAACTTGGGTGGTATTTTAGCTGGCTATAAAATTCTGTGTTGAGAATTTTTTTTTTGAGGGTGGGAGGGCAGTGCTGTGGGATCTTAATTCCTCAACCAGGGATCTACCACAGGATTCACTGTGCCCTTGACAGTCAAAGTGTGGAATCCTAACTACTAGGCTGCCAGGGAATTGCCCTCTTTCAGAATTCAGAGGTGTCGTTCCAGTGTCTTCTAGTTTGTTACTTTCAAGAAAGTTAATGCCATTTTGAATACTAACCCTAAGTGTGTGACTGCTCTCTCTAGAGGCTTTTGGGACTTTCTCTTTTTCCTCAGAGATCTGAAACCTCATAAGGCTGTAACTTGGAGTCAATTTCTTTTATTTACTGTGCAGCATCATTCTATAGACATTATTTCAGTTCTAAGAACACCTTTTCATACAATTTCTTTGATAATTTCCTCCTGTCTACTGTTTATTTCATCTCACATTCCCATTAGTTAGGTATTAGACCTCTTGGAATGATCCTCTATAATTTCTCTCTTCTCCCCAATTTTTCATCTCTTTCATTTGGTCTGTCTTCTGAGAATCTACTTAACTTTACCTTTCAATATTTCTGTGTGGTATTTTTCATACTTGCTATCATACTTTTAATTTCTAAGAAGTCTTGTTTTCTGGAGGTTCCTTTTATTTATTTTTTAAGAATCTAGTTCATCTTTTATGAATGCAATATTTTCTCTAATCTCTCTCAAGATATTATAGGTAAAATATTTCCTTCTCCTTCTCCCTGCTTTTACTGTTTCTTCTGAGTTCTTTTCTCTTCCATTTGTTTTAGACTGTCTTTTATACCCTTTAAATGTCTTATAACACCTGGCTATCTGCTCAGACTTTTAAAGCTGCTGGAAAGCTCTGTTTATGATAGCTAAGCTCATCAACTTGAGCACTTCACATTAGTGTAATCAGGCAAGAAGAATCTGCCATTTTTTGAGGGTCCCTCAAAGTAGGCAGTATCTTTAGGACTTCTCTGGAACTATATTTATCAGAGAAAGACCTTTCAGTCTTTTGCATGGGAGCATCTGCCTGCAAATATTCTGAAAACTGTGAGAGAGAGGAATTGTTCTACTAATCACTATATTTATAACTTTGTCTTAAAGCCCCTATTTTCAGTTTTGCTCTGTACTCCATCCCATCTTCTGTGCTTGGTGTACCTCTGATTCAATACCTAAGACTAAAATTTTTGTCTCCTGTGAGAGTAGGTGAGGGGCTGTAGGCATCTGTTTTTTACACAGACTTTCAACTAATCTTCCTGTTTTCAGTATTTGGTTTCTCCAGTTCTGGAGCTAATCCAGGGTTCCGCATTACAAATCCTCTTTCTTGTTAGTTCTCTCCCCACACCTTCAGCAAGAACTTTCAATTCCTCAGGTCCACTAAGTTCATCACACTCACTTCTTGGCTTCGACATTCCAATGACCTCTCATTTGCTGATCTCTCTTCTCCCTCTTCTGTGTGCTAAGTCATGTCTGACTTTTTGCAACCCTATGGACTGTAGCCCACCAGGCTTGTCTGTCCATGGGATTTCCCAGGCAAGAATACCGGAGTGGGTTGCCATTTCCTCCTCCAGGGAATCTTCCTGATCCAGAGATCTAAATGAGTGTCTCCTGCACTGGCAGGTGGATTCTTTACCACTGAGCCACCCAGGGAGCCCCCTTTTCCCTCTTACTACCATTTTAACAGTATTACAGGAAGGAATGGAGGATAAAATGTGTATTCAATTTGCTGTGTTAAAACTCCTGTGCATTTATTTTTCATGCAGAAAGTAAACAGAAGACAAAAGGACAAGCTGTATGTGCACGAATTGGGTGACCTGATTTCCCAAAAAAGCTCAGCTAAAGAGACGACAGGCCTATCTTGGGATATGCTAGCCAGATTACATCTGAATTCCGTGCTCAGTTAAGGGGAACAACTAATTTGTCTTTAGGTGATGGCACCTACATGCCATTTGAAAAATAGCTGTACCTACACCTAAACAATATAATTTATCTGGCCCACAGACTGGTGCAGGTGTTGATTTGAGGGCCCTTTGCAACAATTCTGCAGAATCCCTTTAGCATGGGAACCCCTGCACCAGAGGTACCTGGAGATCCCTCCTAGTTAGTGGTGTCTGAGACCTTGACTGAGCAAATGCAATCAGAAATCCTGAGCACCTCAGCTCTACCTAAGTTGTGACTTGCTTTCACACACACACACACACACACACACACACATTTTCCCATTTTCTTCCTTGGAAAGACTAAGAAATCTTTCATTCCTGACCCTGCCCAGGTATCTTTGGATCAGCACAGACAGTGTAGCATGATACCATGAACTCTGTTCCTGTCAAAGGCAGGTGAGACTCAAGATTCAACTAGTTGCTTGTTCAGGCAGGAAAAGCAGCAGGGCGAAATCTGAGTTGGGAGTAATCGGAGACAGGCGTCCCCAAAGAAAGCAAGAAATCTAGAATTGATTTCTGTCTGATGGGAAACATTTTGATCCTATTCCTCCTACCTTCAAGGAGCCCACAATAAACATAAATAAAACAGTAAGTGAATAGTTAAGTGCCTTGCCTGTGCAGACAGAATCCCCTTGGGATCAGTGAGGTTTAAGACTAAGCTTTTAGGCAGTCACAAGAGATGCTGAAATTGCATGACAAGTAGTAATCCATAATTTCACTAAGGCACACATTTGAATCATAAAAGCTATGAATCTTGTGGGTAAGGATGAACCTATAAAAATGAGTAGGCATGGGTTAATCTGTAAAATTCCTTCTGGCTAGAAAGTCAATAATTGTCTCTTTAAGAGAGACAGTTATCATGGTAGATAAGAACAGATACTCTGGAACTAAATTAACAGCTAAATTATTAATTACTCTGAGTTCAAATCTAAGTTCTGCCACTTAGTAGCAATGTAACCCTGGGCTAGTCATTTAACTTTACTGCCTCAATTCACAAATCTGCAAAAGTGGGGTAAACAGTACCTCCCTCATGGGGTTATTGGGAGGATTATATCGGCATTTAATGCAAGGCATTTAAAAGTGCATGGCACATATGATGTGCTACATAAGTGCTTGTTAAAGAAAGAAAGAAAGAAAGAAAGAAAATGTCCTTATATTGAGAATTTCACAGAAGTTATTTTTAATTCCTTTAAAGAAGGGGTCAACAAACCATGGTTATAGGCCAAAATCTGGCCTGCCTACCTGTTTTTGAACTAAGTATAGGTTTTACATTTTCAAATGGTTGATAAAAATCAAGCCTCAGATTTCATGACATGTGAAAATCATATAAAATCCAACTTTGAGTAACCATATATAAAATTTTTGTTTTTGAACACAGACATGCCCATACAATAGCAAACTGAGTACCTGAGATAGTGACCACTGGCCCGCAAAACCAAAAAACTACCTGCTTCTTTACAGAAAAAGTTTGCTGACCTCTGCTCTAGAGTCATAGGGAACAAATATTATGAAGAGGGAGGTGAACACATTCTCTAGAAAGGGAAAGATGCTGACCACTTATTTAAGACACCACCCCATGCCCCACCCACATCACACCTGATTTTCAGAGGTCACACCCTGCTGAACTAGGATGAACTGTCTACACCTTGTGGAACCCAACACTGGGATACAGTGTCTAATACAAAAACACTCGTTCCTTTCGAAAAGGAAGTGAGCTCAGCCTGAAATAGAGGCGTTCACACAGGAGTCATGAATGGCCTGTATGGCCTGCTACCACCAGTTGCCTTTTTTTTTTTAAACTTCAGTTTCTTAACCATAGTTACACAATCAATCATCCTTTCTCCAACACCCCCATGGAGTTTCAGTGCTAATTAGCCTCAGCAAATAACGCAGCCTTGTGCACCAGCAATGCAGGAGGTGGACTGCCTGGAGATGCCCTGAAGCACTTGCCTTCAGACCTCAGGAACCTACCAATCCCCCACGTTATTCAGCAACCACCCAGCACAAAGCCAGTGAGGCCCAGCTGTCCACCCAAACCAGAATCTTATTCACGTGTCAGACAAGTAAGGCTACTGCATGTTTGAGATGTGACGCCTCAGTCTTAAGCATGATACTTTTCTGTTCTGAAGTCCAGTGGACTTCAAACTCCTTGAGGTAATAACGGTCTTGCACATCCCCTAAATAGTTCAGTAAATATTTATTGAAATGAAAATACCAACTCCATCCTTAATGGCTACCCAGAAAATCAACGAATCTTTGCGAAAATAAAGTAATATGGTAGGAAAAAAATGGCAGTTTCGCTAAAAGTGATAGCCAAAATGGACCACAGTTTCCTTCAGTTAAATTTAGAGAAGGATATGGAAGACTGAGCAGGGGGCATTGTGAATTTTCTACTCATTTCATTCAAAACTTTTTTACATATATAAGTAGATACAGTAAGGCTTCCCTCATAGCTCGTTTGGTAAAGAATCTGCCTGCAACGCAGGAGACCTGGGTTTGACTCCTGGGTTGGGAAGATCCCCTGGAGAAGGAAATGGCAACTCACTCCAGTATTCTTGCCTAGAGAATTCCAGGGACAGAGGAACCTGGCAGGCCACTGTCCATGGGGTTGCAAGAGTCGGACTTGACTTAGCGACTAAACCACCACCACCAGATACCGCAAACCTAGAAATAACCACACGCTTGATGGCTAGTACAACAACAATCTATCATGAATATTCATTATCATCTAGATATACGATGACCTCTATAGCTATGTAATATAAAGTTATTAGCTATGTATGAATAATGCTTAATAATATATTTGCTACGAATCCTCTGTAATAGCGCAATGATGATGACAACAGCTCCAGGTAACAAGGAGCTGGCGGGGGCTCCACCAACTTGTGTGTGTGATGAAGCAGTCTGCGGTGGGAGGACGCTGACCACACAGGGCAGGGGCCTTGGCAGCACTTCAGCTCCCCATCTTTTTTCCTGTTTGATTACATGAGACAGTGAATGATTGGTCTAGACTGCTGAGGCTGGTTCTGCATTTAAGACTTCTGAGCACTGTGGTCTGGAGAAAGCCCTGGGAAAATGCAAGAAAGGGGGACCTTCCTTCCTGGTCTTCACAAACGGGCTCTAACCAAAGGTGGTTTCAGCTCTGACTGGCCCCTGGTGGTTACCTGGAGGCCCCCACTCAGCTCATCAGTTAGGTCTTCAAGGACCCCAGGTATGAAAACGCCACAGAAGCGGCGTCTGCTGCAGGCATCAAAGGGCAGAGCAAACACAGCGCTGAACTGACTGGGAACACACTGCAGGGGACGCAGAAATGGTCGACAGCTATCTGCCGTGAAGATAACTCACTTTTTGAATCGGGGAAAATATCCTGACTCTGGAAAGGGATAAACAAACCCAGCGTCCGACTGCCCATCGTAACTGGAGCGTGTGACCCCCCTGAGGCCAGGTGGACGGGAACTAGGGCCACTTGGTGTCCTCCTCTGTAAGTGTGAGCGGTGGATTCCAGAGCAATGTGACTCCCAGCTCACCTTGCTCTCTCTCCCTCACCCACCAAAATGAGACCATTATAATAGCCCTAGAGCTAATAAGGAAATTGATTTTGTAATTTTAAAAGTCTCGAAAAGAAGGTCTGTCTCCAGGCTGAGACCTGGAGGATTCCACCAAACACTTAAAAAAGAACTAATACCAATTCTAAACTATCTCTTATAGAAAATAGAAGAGAAAGGGACAACTCAAACTGAAGTCAGTATTAGGCTAATACTCAAAGTAGACAACAGAGAGTACAAAAGAGAGGAAACTACAGACCAATATCCCTCAGGAATATAGATGCAAAATCCTTTAACAAAATACAAAAAGAATCATATACTGCAACCAAGTAGGGTTTATTTGGGGGATCCAAAGGAGATTCAATATTCAAAACTCAATCAATATAATCCACCATAAAAACAGGTTAGAAGAAAAATAAATCACATGATCCTCTCAATCAGGGATGTACAACAGAAAAAGCATTTGACAAAATTCAACACCTATTCATGATAAACACTCTAAAAAGACTAGAAATAGGGGGAATTGCCTCAACTTGATAAAGAACATCTACAAAAGACCATCAGCTACCTGCATAGTTACTGGTAAAAGACTGAATACTCTTCCCTGAGAAGAGGAGGAAGGCAGGGTTGTCTACTCCTACCATCGCTATTATGCATAGTCCTGAAAGTTCCAGCCAGTGCAGTGAGGTAACAAAACGAAATAAAAGGAATACACATCAGAAAATAAGAAATAATAGTATCCTTATTTGCCAATGACACAATGGTCTAGGTACAAAATCCAAGGCAATCTACCAACCCCCACAGTCCCCTCCCCACAAAAAAAAAATGCCAAACACCACCCAGAAATAACGTAGAACCAATGAGTGAGTTCAGCAAGGTCCCAGTATATAAGGCCACAGGACACAATATCATCATAGAAAATCAACTGTACTTCCACATACTGTTAACATGTGTAAGTCAAAATCTAAAATATAATTACGTAATTGCTCAAAAAAATTAAACGATGCGAATTTAACAAGTCGAGCTAACAGGATTGATGTGCTACAAAATGCTGATGAAAGACATCAAAGATCTAAATAAATGGAGAGACATACTGTGTGCAAGGATTACAAGACACAACGCAATAAAAATGTTGCTTCTCTCCAAATCAGTGCATAGATTTAATGCAATTCCTACCAAAATTCCAGCAAGAGTCTTTATAGCTATAAACAAGATTATTCCAAAATTTATACGGAAAGGCAAAGGAACTAAAATAGCTAAAGTAGTTTTGAACAAAAATTAAGTGCAAAGGGCCAAACAAGCACATGAAAAGATGTCTAACATCATTAGTCGTCAGGGAAATGTAAATCACAGCCGCAACGAGCTGCCAGTTCACACTCGTGAGTGTAGCTGTTATTAGAAGAAAAAAAAAAAGGAAGAAAAGAAAAAGAAAAATCAAACAGAAAGTCCCAAGCGTCGATGAAGATGTGACCACACTGGGACCCGTGAGCACTGCTGGTGAGATGCAAAATGGCGCAGCTATGATGGAAGGCAGTCTGGCTGTTTCTCAAAAAGTTAAACACAGACCAACAATATGACGCAGCGGTCCCGCTCCCAGGTATGCATCCGAAAGGACTGAACACAGTCTCAAAGATTTATTTGTACACTCGTGTTCACAGCGCCAGTATTCACAGTGGCCGAAAGATGGAGACAACCCAGGCGCCCGTCAATAGATAAGGGGATAAATAAAATGCGGCATATACATATAACAGATCACCGCTCCGCCCTAAAAAGGATGGAATCAAGAAAAAGATAAGCCACAGATTGGAAGGAAATATTTGTAAAACACGTGTCTGAGAAAGGACTGTTATTCAAAAGATGCAAGAAACTTCAAAAAATCCATCAATAAGAAAACAGCTGAATTTAAAAATGGGCAGAAGACTTTAACAGACATCTCCCCAATACAGATGGCAAAAAATAAGTGTATTAAATAAGCATATTAAGACACTCCACACCATGTCATCAGGGAAATGCAAATTAAAACAATGAAGTAACAATACATATCCACTAGGATGGCCAAACCCCAGAGCACTGCCGACACTGAATGCTGGCAAAGATGCGGAGCAACAAAAATGCTCACTCATCACTGGTGGGAACGCAGGACGGGACAGCTGCTTTGGAAGGCAGTGTGGCACCTCTGACAAAGCTACACGTATTCTTAGCATGTAACCCGGCAATCACACTCCCTGGAATTTTCCCAAAGGAGTTAACAAAAGAGCTATCAAGCCATGAAAAGACATAGGCGACCCTTACATACATATTTAAGTGAAAAGAAAAAAAATCTTTAAAAGGCATGCATCCAACTACCTGACATTCTGGAAAAGGCAAGAACTATGGCGACAGTACAAGGCTCACTGGTTGCCAGGCTTAGGGAGGGCCCAACAGGTGCAGCACAGACGGTTTTCTGGGCCATGAGTTGCTCTGTGACACTACAGTGGTGGGCGTGTGCCATTCATTTCTCAAAACCTTGGGACATACACCACCAAAAGTGAACGCTAATGTAAAGTACAGACTCTGGGTGGTATTGACGTGTCGATATAGGCTTACTGACTGTAACAAGTGTACCAGCTGGGTGCAGGATACTGATGGTGGGGAGGCTCTGTGTGCAGCACGAACAGGGAGTGTATGGGAAATCTCTGTCTTCAGTTCAGTTATGCTACGAACCTAAAACTGCTCTAAAAAAAAAAAAGAAGACTTTTTTTAAAAGGGGGATGAAATTCTAATACACACTACAACATGGATGAACCTTGAAAACATTATACTAAGTGAAATAAACCAGGCACAAAAGGACAATATTATATGATTCCACTTATGTGAAGGGTGTGGAATCGTGAAAACCACACGGACAAGAGAATACTGGGTTCTGCAGTACGTTTGTTTGGGTTTTCCCATAAGATGTCATGGAAAAACTCAAATGAACTTTTTGGCTGGCTCTATAAAACGAAGGAAACCAGGATCTGGGGGAGGGGCACTGGGGACTTGTTACTCAATGTTTATAGAGTTCTGCTTCGACTGATGAAAAAGTTTCCAAAACACACAGGGGCACCGGCTATCCCACACTGCGAATGCACCTAAGGCCACTGAACTGTACGCTTGAAATGGTTCAAATGGGGAACAGGTGAGACAGAACAAATACAGGGGGAGGAGCAGCTCTCCCCATCTCACTACCTGTCACACGTAAAGCCAGAGTGAGCACAGCCGTGCTGTCCCGGAGCAGGGAGAGAGACACTGACCAATGAAAGAGAATGCAGGACCCAGAAGAAGCCCCATCCAGGGACAGCCAACTGATTTCTGATGCACAAAAGCATCTGCGCACCTCACATGGGAGAAAGACAGGCTTTTTAGCAAATAGGACTGGAGCAATTGGACACCCTTAGAAAAAAAAAAAAAGAACTTCGACATACACCTCGGTTTTTATAAAAATTAACTGCTATCTTGAGAGCAAGCCAGCAAGTGGGAAATTCAGGAAGCATTTCTATGTTGCAATCTTGAATAATCGTTTCTTCTTTGGGAAACCTCAGTTTTTGCTCTTAAGACTGTCGACTGATTGGATGAGGTCCACCCCATCTTGGAAGGTAATCTGCTCTACTCTAAGTTCACTTTTTAAACATTAATCACATCTTAAAAAAATACGCTCAGAGCAACATCTAGACTGGTGTTTGCTCAAACAACTGGGCACCGCAGCCTAGTCAAGCTGACACACAAAATTAACCATTGCACTCAGACAAGCTGGCAGGAATGTAAGATGGCACAGTCACTCTGCAAAACAATTTGGCGATTTCTGCTAGAACTGAAACTCAATTTACCACGTGGCATGGCAATTGTACTCTTCGGCACTTATCCCAGAGAAATGAAAACTGACATTCATACACAACCCTGTAAATGAATGTTCACAGCACCCTTTCTCGTAATATGTGAAAACTGGAAAGAACCTAAAGGTTCAGTGGGTGAATGGTTAAACAAAATGTGGTACATCCATCCACACCATGGAACACTCCTCAGATATATTAAAGAGCACACTACTGATACAACAAATTAGATGACCCTCAAATGCACTATGCGAGTGAAAAAAAGCCAATCTCAAAGGTCACATACTCTGTGATTCCATTTTATACACCATTCTTGAAATGAGAGGTGGGGAACAAATCAGCGGTTGCCAGCAATTAGGGATGGTGGGCTGGAGGGGGTGGACGTGATGATGAAGGGGCAGCACGAGGGACATCTCTGAGGTCACGGGGCAGCTCTGCACTGAGGAAGCGGAGGTCACCGGTAACCCCGACAAGAGCAGATGGTGGTTCCCTGACATGAAGAACTTACTTATCCTGAGTTCCACCAAAGGAGCAATCTTTCTCATGTTTCCTGGGATTGTCTAGAAATTAACACTCCTTATATGTTAAATGAATGAAGCCTGTGAATGAATCAACTCGATTTAAAATTGAGTCTGGTCATGTCAGTCCCCATTTTGTTGAGCTCCTTACTGCCTGCTGCTGCTGCTAAGTCGCTTCAGTCGTGTCCGACTCTGTGCGACCCCATAGACGGCAGCCCACCAGGCTCCCCCGTCCCTGGGATTCTCCAGGCAAGAACACTGGAGTGGGTTGCCATTTCCTTCTCCAATGCATGAAAGTGAAAAGTGAAAGTGAAGTCGCTCAGTCCTGTCCGACTCTTAGCGACCGCATGGATTGCAGCCTACCAGGGTCCTCCATCCATGGGATTTGCCAGGCCAGAGTATTGGAGTGGGGTGCCATTGCCTTCTCCGCCCTACTGCCTGAGTCAGATCCAAATTCTAAACTGGCCCCCATGTACCTAACCAGTTTTATGCCTCACCAAGGCCTCTCTTCTGGGCTTCCCTGGTGGCTCCGACAGTTAAGAATCTGCCTGCAATGCAGGAGACCAGGATTCAATCCCTGGGTGGGGAAGATTCCCCTGGAGACGGGAATGGCTACCGACTCCAGTATTCTCGTCTGGAGAATTCCATGGACAGAGGAGCCTGGCAGGCTACAGTCCATGGGGTCGCAGAGTCAGACAAGACTGAGCGACTCACACTTTCATGCCTCTCTTCTGAGCTGCTGCCAATTCCCTTACATGGCCCTATTCCCTTGCCTGGATCCTTATTCCTTACTTTTCTGCCTGGTGATTTCCTCCTCAACCTCTGAAGATCCAGCTCAACTGCTCCCTCCTCTGAGGGGCTTCCCTGACCCCCAGGCAGTAGGCTCCCCCATTCCCGCAGCACTTGATAGGAGCCTCCAGCACAGAAGATACCGCACTATGTTGCCCCTAATGAATGTCTCCCCATCCAGGCTGAAGAATCTTCCCACGGAAAGGAAAGATTGAATCCTAGCACTTAACACAGTGCCTCATTCTTGAGTCTGCCGAATGAATCCTAAAATGATTTCATCTAAAAGGTGAGAGCTCTCAGTCCTTCATCTGGGGTACAAGTCACACAACTTTTGAGGAGTTTCACCTCATCTTTCTGGCTCAGGGCTGGGGGAGCCAGTGGAAGGAAGACACTGGCCCTTGACTGAAGAGAGCATAAGGAGCGTTACTCTCTGACCGTATTTGAAAACTCGTCAGCTGAAGTAAAAGCCTCAAGAAAAAGAGGATCAAGCTTGGGGCCAACCCGTGGAGGGCTTGCCTTCCACACTAACAGTGCATCTTGGACCCTAGAAGAAATAAACAAGGCTCGCTGTAGATGTCCGGTTCAGGGCCATATCCAACAAGGGGTGGGGCTGTGTCCCTGGACAGCTTGCCTGCCAGGCCTGGACAGGGGCAGAAGGATGCTCATCCCACTACAAGCAGAAATGCTTAGTCCTCACAAACCCACGGGGCTGGGAAGGAGACAAGTACAACAGAATGCACGGAACTGGTTCAGTCTGGGGGTTTGATGCTGTTTTAAAGCACATTCTGTGAATGGACAGCCAACAAGGAGCTACTCTACAGCATATGGAACTCTGGTCAGCGTTGTGTGGTGGCCTGGATGGGATGGGAGTTTGGAGAGAATGTATATGTACAGGTATGTACATGTATATGTATGGCTGGGTCCCTTTGCCGTACACCTGAAACTGTAACAGTTTGTTAACTGGCTAAACCCCAATCCCAAAACTGGCTTCCTTGATAGCTCCGCTGGTAAAGAATCACCTGCAATCCAGGAGACCCCGGTTTGATTCCTGGTTCTGGAAGATCCGCTGGAGAAGGGATAGGGTACCCACTCCAGTATTCTTGGGCTTCCCTTGTGGCTCAGCTGGTAAAGAATCCACCCGTAATGCAGGAGACCTGGGTTCGATCCCTGGGTTGGGAAGATCCCCTGGAGAAGGGAAAGGCTACCCACTCCAGTATTCTGGCCTGGAGAATTCCAGGGACTGTATGGTCCATGGGGTTGCAAAGAATCAGACATGATTGAGCAACTTTCACTTTCACCAATACAAAATAAAAATTAACAACAACAAAAAAAGCAGTGTGAAACCCTCTGTGATGAAGCTTGGGTCTCTCCGCTTTAGGGGGCCTCACTGGGTAAGTGATTCAGGAAGGGGGTGAGGGAGGAAGTGGTTGACCAGCTAGCACTAAAAAAAGACCTGGGGCTATGGTCCCACAGAATGAAGCAGTCAAGAGCTGGCTAAACATTCAGGCCTGTCCCCACCTCTTTCAAACCCACCCCCGCCTCATCCGCCTCCAGTAGGGAAGGATGGGAGGAAAAAGGGAGACGGGAGGGAGGAGCCCTCAGAAACCACTGAACATCTAACCATACCAACCACATTCGATCTGCAAATGTTTCTCACCAGCTCAGATGCCTGACCGTGAGAATTCAAGGACTTCAGTCAGCATTCCACCCACCTTCCCAATCGTACCTTCCGCCTGGCTCCCCTGTGTCTTACTTGCTCAAGAAACATCCTGCATACACTCCTGCAAGCCTGGGCTCTTGAACCGGCTCTCCCCAGGCTCTTCCTACCATGTCTGTCTGTCAAAGTCCTATTCATCTTGCAAGGTACCAACGAGACACCATCTTCTCGACGAAACCATCACAAACCCTCTTAACTGGAAGTAACTGCCATCCCTCAGGCCTCTGGTGATATTGGTGCAGTTACAGAACTTACCACCCTCTGCCTTGTCTCACAGTTAACTGATGGCTATCTATTTCCCCTACCAATCTTTAAAGTCCAAAGAAAGAGGCTGACTCCCACTCATGGCAGGGTGCCTCACACACGCAGCAAAGCATCATGCACAGCTAAATGCACTGCAGCAATATGCTGACTGAAGGAGTATCTCCAACCTAACGCCAGAGGCCCTGGAAGGGCACTCAGCAAACACTTTTGAGAGCTTGAAACATGCCAAGAATAGTGTTAGATAAGAGATGCTTCCCATGCTTCCGAAGCTCAACGTCTAGAGGGAGAAAGACGTTCTCACACGTCTCTGTGTTAGTGTGCTAAGCAGGGTTGGGGGGTGGCAGGTGCACAGGACACACCAGAGTCTACTCAGAAGCTCCAGGGTGGGGCCTGAGTCTGCACTGCTTACAGGCTCTTAGGCAAGGCTGAGGCCGATGCCATGATGCTACTCCGAGTAAGCAGGGGTTGAAGTAAAGTGGGAGAGATTAACTATACCTGGAAGGACATGAGAAAACTGTCATATCTCACACAACATCTCCCCACCGTGATAGGGCAAAAGAAAGCAGATGGCACGGGTCTCTGCCCATACAGGTTGGCAGGGAGTCAGGTGTGCAAATTTAGGACCACAAGACAGTGCTGAACAGACACAAATGCAAAGTGTTTTAGGAGAACAGAGAAAGGAGTGTCTGGTCGCTTCTCTCCCTTTGAGAAGGGAAAACTGCAAAAGGAGCTATGAAGCGTGGGTAGGACTCTGCTGGCCAAGGGGAGCGGATACTCCAAGCCCCGGGAATATTAGAGCGGAGGCCCAGAAGATGGAGAACTGACGTCCTAAGACACAGTCAGCAGCTGAGACTGTGGGCAGCTAGGAGAGAAGGGCAGAGAGGGGCCGGGTCTGAAGGAACTGGAGTATCGAGAACACAGGTGGAGATCTAGAAAAGTTGTGCAGGGTGGCCCCTAGAACATCCTTAAGCTTATTCCTCTTAAAGCTCCCAGGAGGCAGCCACGGATTTCTGAGAGCAGCTTAGGATAATCAGAGGTTCAGTTAGATCAGCAGTCCTTCCATCCATCCTACGGAAAACCAGCCACCGTCTGCTGCTCCTGGGCTCCACCACCCCACGGCTCTCCCCACGTCTCGCTGACTTAGAGTGACGAGACGGCCTACAGACACGCAGGACAAAAGATGAGCTTCACCCAACGTGGGCAGGATCCCCTCTGAAACCCACCAAGAGCTGAGCAGCTCTGTTCTACCTTCCTGCTCCGCCAACAAGTTTCTAACCTCTGATTTTCTTTGTGGTGTGGAAGAACAGACGTTCCTTCAAGAACAAGCCAGAACTGGCCTCTTGCTCTGGCTATTAGCATTCTCCCTCCTGAACGGGAAAAGAAGAGGAAAGTGCAAACGATACCGTGTGCTTGCTTCATGAATTGTGGAAAACGCATCCTACCTTAGATACACCTGCAGCCTTAGATACATCTCTAAGACCCACTCTGCCTTGCCTTCATTGCCCCCTCATTCATTCATCCATAGATAAATAAATGATATCTGGCTTCATTCATTCACTTGCTCATTCAACACGTATCTGTGAGCTGTACTGTACTGTGCAAGGAACTATGCTGGGCTGGGGGCTGCCTCTCTGATCCTGCGTCCTTTTACTATTTTCCTGGGCCACTCTATTCTTATCACACCAGCTGCCTGCTATCCCCACAAACGTGAACTATGCTCCTGTTTCACTTGTGCTGATCATTCGCTCTGCCTAGAATACTCTTCCCTCAGATATGCTCATGGATTCCTCCTTTACTTCCTTCAGGTCTTTACTCAGAGAGACTGGCTCAGGTCCCTCCAAAAAAACCCAGCACCCAGTCCCCTTACTATTCTTCTTGACTTTTCTGTCAATGTCACCGCTGGACATTTTATACTGTTCATTTGTTCATTGTGCCCCGCTGGGGAAGGTAGTAAGCTCACACCCGTAGGGGCTCTGCCTGCTGGGCTCCTGCCCCGGCACTTCGGACAGTGCTCGACTCAGGGAAGGCGCTGACATTATCTGCTGATACCCTGTTGAATGAGGATGAAAGGGAGGCCACACAGGACAGACCTGAAAACCAATCCCCTGGCTGCACCAAGACCATCCCATAAAGGGTCTGCAGCGATTCTCAGCATGCTGCCAGAGTTAAAGAATCCCCAGGTTAGGAAAAGGTGAAAAGGGTCTGAATTGGGACAGTGGGTTACTGAGCACCTGCTCTGCAGACGCCTCACTAAATGCTGCACTCACAGCCCGTTTTCACGGAGTTATAATCCTGTAGATAACTATGTAATTATCATTACTGATAAATGTCACAAAAGGCACCTGAAAGAGAGAGGACGAGATAAAACCAACCTGAGAGTTTCAGTCCTACACGACTAGATGGGTGGTGTGCCATCTTTAAACAAAGCAAACAGAAGAAGAGATGGTTTAGAAGAGGCCTCATTTTAGACTCAACGAGCGTAAGGGTCAACAGGACAAATGGGAATGCAGATCCAGTGCTCAGGAGAGAAACAAGAGGCTGAAACCTAGATCTGAAAGGCATTTGTAATTTGTAGACTATGCCAAGAAAGATGCTGTTGGAAGACAGGTTAGCATAATGTGTTTCACTGATCCTCTAGCTCTGTTAAGATGACATGACTTTTACATTTTACAAATAAAAAGCTTATAACGTGTATGCCTCACTTAAATGTACATCTCTTAGAAGTTGATTCCTTTTAAGTGACCATTTGAAGTGCAGTCATAGGGCTGAGCTAATAAAAAATGTGGTTCCTAATGAGTGAAGTGACTTACTGCAAACACTGAAGATTAAGGACGATTACTCCTTAGCATGAAATGTTTCTGACCAGGGGATCTAGGAAGAGAGACAAATTCTGTTTTTAGTGTCTTTCCAGTTACAAAGCACTGTAAGCAATCTCAATGGCCCACTAGCTAACAAGTCTTCAGCTTGTCTCTTCTTTTTAAATTGTAGTAAAATATACATAAAACTTACTGTTTTAACCATTTTTAGGTGTACAGTTCAGTGACACACTGTTGCAGAACCATCACCACCACCTATCTTTAGAACCTCACCTTTCTAAACAGAAACTCAGTACCCATGAAACACTGACCCCGATTCCCTCCTCCCAGGCCCTGAGAAATCGCCATTCTACTCTCTCTTTTTATGAAGTTGACTACTCTGGTTACCCCATTTAAGAAGAATCATACAATATCTGTCCTTCTGTGACCAGCTTATTTTGAAACGTAGCATAATGTCTTTAAGGTTCATCCATTTGCGCTTAGGGTCGGAATTTCCTTCCTTTTTAAGGCTGAATAAAAGATGGGCTCGATAAAGGACAGAAATGGTATGGACATAACAGAAGCAGAAGATATTAAGAAGAGGTGGCAAGAAAACACAAAAGAACTGTACAAAAAAGATCTTCACGACCCAGATAATCACGATGGTGTGATCACTCATCTAGAGTCACACATCCTGGAATGTGAAGTCAAGTGGGCCTTAGGAAGCATCACTACGAACAAAGCTAGTGGAGGTGATGGAATTCCAGTTGAGCTATTTCAACTCCTGAAAGATGATGCTATGAAAGTGCTGCACTCAATATGCCAGCAAATCTGGAAAACTCAGCAGTGGCCACAGGACTGGAAAAGGTCAGTTTTCATTCCAATCCCAAAGAAAGGCAATGCCAAAGAATGCTCAAACTACTGCACAATTGCACTCATCTCACATGCTAGCAAAGTAATGCTTAAAATTCTCCAAGC
>NW_011495042.1:764656-769786 GCF_000754665.1 Bison bison bison
ATCCAACCAGTCCATTCTAAAGGAGATCAGCCCTGGGATTTCTTTGCAAGGAATGATGCTAAAGCTGAAACTCCAGTACTTTGGCCACCTCATGCGAAGAGTTGACTCATTGGAAAAGACTCTGATGCTGGGAGGGATTGGGGTCAGGAGGAGAAGGGGACGACAAAGGATGGGATGGCTGAATGGTATCACTGACTCGATGGACGTGAGCCTGAGTGAACTCCGGGAGTTGGTGATGCACAGGGAGGCCTGGCGTACTGTGATTCATGGGGTCGCAAAGAGTCGGACACGAATGAGCAACTGAACTGAACTGAATATTCCCGTGGATATATGGAATATTATTCCACTGAATGTATGGAACAAAATAGACCACATCTTGTTTATTATCCATTCAACCACTGATGCAGCACACCACTGGGCTGCTCTCGTCTTTTGGACACTGTGAACAATGATGCTATGAACTGGCTTGTACACATATCTGTTCTTGAGCTTATTTTCCAAAAAAAGCATTTCTGTGTTCTCATCAGATATGCAGCACACTGCCCAGACATATTGAGCCGCACCGGAGCTACTGATCTACCTGGCCTGCCACAAGCCCGAACTCTGGCCTTTACCTTCCCAGCCCTGCACACAGCCAGTCAGATCCATGGGAACACAGGAGCCATCACGGTCTCCTCTGGCCTGCCCCTGTGCAAGCAGCTAAGCATCCTCAGCTTCCACTGAGACAGAAAGGGACCATGGTGTCCTCGGTTAATATTTCGGAATAGTCAGCTTCAAGCTTCAACAGAGTTGCAAGGCTTTAAAGACGAGATACTGGGACTTCTCTGGTGGTCTGGAAGCTGAGGTGCTCCCAACGCAGGGGGCCCAAGTTCGCTTCCTGGTCAGGGAACTAGACCCCACGTGCTGCAACTAAAAAGATCCCTCAAGGAAGACAGAAGACCCATGTGCCACACAGAGACCCAGCACAGCTCAATAAATAAATATTTAAGAAAAAAAAAGATGAGATGCATAACTAACAGTAGCTTCTCCTATGTCAGTTATCGGTCACAGACCAGGCCAGTCCCTTGATCAACTGCTGTGAGCTGGAAAAAAAAAAAAAGTTTTCCATTTCTGGTTCACCTGTACTCTTTAACAAGAGCTGCTTCCAATCTCTGAAACCACAGAAGTAGACGCTGGGGCAATAAAGCAAGTGTAACTTACTCCACAAGTCTTAAACTTTACAGAGGCTGTATCAGTATACAATAGGGGTCAGCCAATGCGTCTGGCCAACACCTGTTTTTATAAATAGTTTTACTGGACCACAGCCAGACCCACTCATTTATATTCTATGTACAGCTGCTCCTGTGCTACAACACCCAGAGTTGGAGAGCTGCAACGGAAACAGTGTGACCCACAAACCCTAAAATATTTACTATTTGGCTCTTTACAGAATATGCTTGCCAGCTCCTGGTTCACACATCTTGGTTCATTCTTTCTCCTCCCCAACTAGAAACAAGTAATGATGTGATCCACTGTTTGGGTAGAAAAGGCCTAGATGGACTGTGAGGAAGTTGGCTGGTTTCTATGCCAAGGAGACAATGGGAGTGCCAACAGTCAACAAACCTAAAGTAGAAAGGCAGATGCCATACTTGTAATTCAGGAGGAGCTAGGAACACATCTTTGGAGAAAGGACATGGTCTCATTTTCCATCAATCAGCCCACAAGTTGAACCAGGTGTGGCCAAGGGGCAAACAATGGAGTCTCATGTACAAAACAATAAAGGAACCACCTGCAGTACGAAGCATCCCCAAAGACAGGCTTCTGACGTTCACCCAGATGGCTGGCCAAGCGCCAGAAGCCACAGGATGAACCCAGTGAACGTTGCTCGGTTAGGAACTGATTTTCCAAGATACCTCAGTTGGGCTGCACACAGCAGGCCTACAAGGCCTGTATGTGCCCAGCTTTAAGACCAAAGGAAGAACCTGAAGTCAGCAACAGAGCCATCAACGGTTTAATGGATAGCAGGGATCTTATACGTCTGAAACAAGGTCCTGGAGGGGCATCCCACTGTGTGCAGAAGGCAGGCAGGACATGGGGGTAGTCTTCACTCCCAAGTGGAAGGAGATGACCAGTAGTAGGGAACCTGATGTCAGGTGGGCTCATTAGTCACCAGGGAAACCAACGGAAGGCACACCCCAAACTGTGAGGGGTGAGGGGGGCAGGCAATAAGAGGGTGGAAAGGCCAGTCATGTGAGCAGGATATAGATGAAGCAGGAACTGGTTGGGCAGGAGATGTTCAGAGAGCAAGACAACAGCCATCTTGAGTAGCCTGACCATGTAACTCTCTTTCTCCACCTACAGTCAGGCAGCATCAAGCGCTTTCATTCATCTAAATCAGTGTCCAAATTTAACAACACCCCCGACATAACTCACAAAAGAAAGAGCAAAACTGACTTTTTGATGAATATGAATTCATAGCACAGGTGCCCACTGTGATATGTGAACATGTGCTCTAATGGAACACACTCTTCCCCTTAATTTTAACTACTCATCAAAAAGAGGCAAGGCTGAAAAGGAAACACAGCTACCTGAAAAAAGTGAGTAGAGAGCCCCGGTAATCAACAATATTCAGAAGCACAGGATTTCCCAATACAGGGTCATCTCCACATCAAGAGTCAAGAAGTCTTAGGTCCAGAAGACCAGCAGAAAAAGCCCGTGTCTGTCTCCTGTCTTGAAATAGAAGAGCGATACTGCACCTGGCTGTACACATCACTGTCCTTTGTGCTCACAGAGGACGCTGCTGACAGAGGACAGCTTGTTTCCTGTTCTGCTTTATACACCATTAGCAGGTGAGTAATCTGACAGAGAATGCAAAAGCATCGCTTCCACCAACCAACAGCTGTGTTGGATCTCAGATAATACAGCTTTGTGCCTTAGGCAATCCCTTAATATCGCTAAGCCCCAGGGTTTTTTCATCTGTGAAATGGATGGCTTTGTTAGAAGACCTCGATGGCTCCTTTTAATATGATTATTCTAGCTCTCTAATGGGAGAAGGCAATGGCACCCCACTCCAGTACTCTTGCCTGGAAAATCCCATGGATGGAGGAGCCTGTTGGGCTGCCGTCTATGGGGTCGCACAGAGTCGGACACAACTGAAGTGACTTAGCAGCAGCTCTCTAAATATACTGGTATAACTCAGTAATGACACATAACATAAAAATGGCGCGCACCAACAAGTCCTTACCTCACTTCCTAATATCCTCCTCCACCTACTCTTTCATCACAAAATTAGTATGACAACAAATTAGGCAAGATTCCAGATTCAAATGTGTGGCCCTTAAAGTCAGCTTCAGTGAAAATTGTGTACTTGGGTTTAGTGGGTTAGGGTGAGGGTTATTTAGTGTGACCATCTTACTCCATCACGTCCTTTTTGCATCTCTGTGTCTTAGAAGCTTTCCCTGGCTTACCCTTACAGCCTAAATCTTAATCCGAAAATTCACCCCCATTATTGCTTTTCACCAGTCTCTACTCACCCCAAGTGTTACTGCCACAAACAGATCATTCTCTTGCTTACAAATCTCTAGAACCCTCAACACCTGCTTCCATGTGATCACTGTGAACAAAAAAACCTCTCATTTATATTTATTTTCTGTTTCCTTTAGTCCAGCTCATTTTTCTCAAACCACTCGCTCCCCACAAAAGATGCTGTCCCCTTGCTGTCCACTTCACTCCTCTCCTGGAAAACTAATCTCCTTCAGGAGGGCTTTTTTTTTCCTATTAAAATTTTTTTTTAATTTATTTTTAATTGAAGGATAATTGCTTTACAATACTGTGTTGGTTTCTGTCTCAGAAGGGGTTTAGAGTGACGAAAACCTTGGCTGGGCATTATGCAAAGAATACCGCAAGTTTTCTCATTTAATCCTCATATGAATACTAAGAATTAGAAATCATCCCTATTTTTACATTTGGAAAGCTGAAGCTAAGAGAGCTTAAGTAACTTGCCCAAGGATTTTAATCCAAATCCTTCTTCTGTCTCCAAAGCCACACTCCTAACCATTCTACTTAACTGTCTCAGGAGGTCTGACTCAGAAATGTGGAAGAGGAAGTTTCCTTAACCCTGCGGAAAACAAGAAGAGCACAAAGATCTCTGCATAGTTTTATTTTTTAAACAGGGGCCTTCGCAGATGCTAACATCCTTCTAGCCAAAGCCCAACAGGGAACAGGATTTCCAGCAGCATCTCCACCTGGAGAGCTCCACCTGGCTCAGCAGCTCGGCCGCAGAGCAGGACAGCATGCCTCCGCAGCAGGAATGGATACAAAAGCACGGGAGGAAGGCTGGGTCTTGTGCCCAGAATGCCAACAAGGAACAGGTGGTTAAGAGAGCCCTGTCCCCACGGGAGGCCATCAGTCTATTCTCCGGGACCCCTGCGGTGCTGGTAGCGTGCCTTCCAGTGTGGGGTCAGGGGAGTGGCCCACCTCAAAAGATTTCCAGATCCGATTTTAAAAGCTCTTATTACGAGACAAGGCAGGGGGAGCAATGACTCCTCAGGAAGAGCCCACGCCTCTATCACACCGCAGCTAACTAGGAGGGGGCACGTCTGTGGTGACAAGAAAAGGTGCTTTTCCGTGGTGCCCATCAAAGGTAGAAAGAGCCACCGCCCCCTTTCTCCACAGAGCGGCTGCAAGTCCGTTTTTTTTTTTTTTTTTTCCTCGTCTGTGTGACAGAAAAAGGAGGCGGGTACCCCAAGGTCTCCACTCCGAGGGCCTCAGCGGCACACCTCTTAGCGTTTCCTTCTAAGGTCTGAGACTGAGAGGCTGACCCTGTCCGTCTACCCCCTCAGCCCCAAGCCCCCTCTGCCGCTCGGCACCTCTCTTTCCCCGCCGGTCGCTCTCACTCCCACCTCGTTTCCCCACCCCTCAGCGCGCTAGACCTCTCTTCCCCGATCCCCCCATCTCTCTTCCCTCCCCGTTCGGCCCCCGGCCCTTTCAGCACCGCGCTGCCCGACCCCTGGGACCTTGAGCGTCACGTCGCACAGCTTGCCCTGCCGCCGGATCTCCTCCATGACGCCGTAGCCGCGACTAGGCAACTCGGACACGGAGAAGTGCACCAGGTCCTCCAGCTCCTCCGCGCCGTCCTCCACCATCTTCCCC